>NW_028230460.1:0-300000 GCF_043228905.1 Azolla caroliniana
AGGAGCCCTTGAGTAAATTAAAATGTTCATACCTGGCTCGTGTGATATCGGATTTGTGTGTTCAAACATGCGAATCGAAGCTAAGAACGCTAGCTATTATATGGAAATAAAAAATCAAGATTTTGAAACTCAGGTCGAGAGACATGACGAAATTACCAAATTTGAGGAGGGAGTTGAGAGGAGCCCTTGAGTAAATTAAAATGTTCATACCTGGCTCGTATGATATCGGATTTTTGTGTTCAAACCTGCGAATCGAAGCTAACAACACTAGCTATTATATGGTATTAAAAAATAAAGATTTTGAATCTCAGGTCGAGAGACATGAAGAAATTAGCAATCTTGAGGAGGGAGTTGAGAGGAGCCCTTGAGTAAATTAAAATGTTCATACCTGGCTCGTGTGATATCGGATTTGTGTGTTCAAACATGCGAATCGAAGCTAAGAACGCTAGCTATTATATGGAACTAGGAAATCAAGATTTTGAAACTCAGGTCGAAAGATATGAAGAAATTAGCAATCTTGAGGAGGGAGTTGAGAGGAGCCCTTGAGTAAATTAAAATGTTCATACCTGGCGAGTGTGATATCGGATTTTTGTGTTCAAACATTCGTATCGAAGCTAAGAACGCTAGCTATTATATGGAACTAAAAAACCAAGATTTTGAAACTCAGATCGAGAGACATGACGAAATTACCAAATTTGAGGAGGGAGTTGAGAGGAGCCCTTGAGTAAATTAAAATGTTCATATCTGGCTCGTATGATATCGGATTTTTGTGTTCAAACCTGCGAATCGAAGCTAACAACACTAGCTATTATATGGTATTAGAAAATCAAGATTTTGAAACTCAGGTCGAGAGATATGAAGAAATTAGCAATCTTCAGGAGGGAGTTGAGAGGAGTCCTTAAGTAAATTAAAATGTTTATACCTAGGTCGTGTGATATCGGATTTGTGTGTTCAAACATTCCTATCGAAGCTAACAACGCTAGCTATTATATGGAACTAAATAATCAAGATTTTGAAACTCAGGTCGAGAGATATGAAGAAATTACCAAATTTGAGGAGGGAGTTGAGCGGAGCCCTTGAGTAAATTAAAATGTTCATACCTGGCTTGTGTGATATCGGATTTTTGTGTTTAAACATTCGTATCGAAGCTAACAACGCTAGCTATTATATGGTATTAAAAAATCAAGATTTTGAAACTCAGGTCGAGAGACATGACGAAATTACCAAATTTGAGGAGGGAGTTGAGAGGAGCCCTTGAGTAAATTAAAATGTTCATACCTGGCTCGTGTGATATCGGATTTTTGTGTTCAAACATTCGTATCGAAGCTAACAACGCTAGCTATTATATGGAACTAAAAAATCAAGATTTTGAAACTCAGGTCGAGAGACATGACGAAATTACCAAATTTGAGGAGGGAGTTGAGAGGAGCCCTTGAGTAAATTAAAATGTTCATACCTGGCTCGTGTGATATCGGATTTTTGTGTTCAAACATTCGTATCGATGCTAACAACGCTAGCTATTATATGGAACTAAAAAATCAAGATTTTGAAACTCAGGTCGAGAGACATGACGAAATTACCAAATTTGAGGAGGGAGTTGAGAGGAGCCCTTGAGTAAATTAAAATGTTCATACCTGGCTCGTGTGATATCGGATTTTTGTGTTCAAACATTCGTATCGAAGCTAACAACGCTAGCTATTATATGGAACTAAATAATCAAGATTTTGAAACTCAGGTCGAGAGATATGAAGAAATTACCAAATTTGAGGAGGGAGTTGAGAGGAGCCCTTGAGTAAATTAAAATGTTCATACCTGGCTCGTGTGATATCGGATTTCTGTGTTCAAACATACGTATCGAAGCTAACAACGCTAGCTATTATATGGAACTAAATAATCAAGATTTTCAAACTCAGGTCGAGAGACATGACGAAATTACCAAATTTGAGGAGGGAGTTGAGAGGAGCCCTTGAGTAAATTAAAATGTTCATACCTGGCTCGTGTGATATCGGATTTGTGTGTTCAAACATTCGTATCGAAGCTAACAACACTAGCTATTATATGGAACTAGGAAATCAAGATTTTGAAACTCATGTCGAAAGATATGAAGAAATTAGCAATCTTGAGGGGGGAGTTGAGAGGAGCCCTTGAGTAAATTAAAATGTTCATACCTGTCTCGTGTGATATCGGATTTTTGTGTTCAAACATTCCTATCGAAGCTAACAACGCTAGCTATTATATGGAACTAGAAAATCAAGATTTCGAAACTCAGGTCGAGAGACATGAAGAAATTAGCAATCTTGAGGAGGGAGTTGAGAGGAGCCCTTGAGTAAATTAAAATGTTTATACCGGGGTCGTGTGATATCGGATATGTGTGTTCAAACATTCGTATCGAAGGTAACAACGCTAGCTATTAAATGGAACTAAATAATCAAGATTTTGAAACTAAGGTCGAGAGATATGAAGAAATTACCAAATTTGAGGAGGGAGTTGAGAGGAGCCCTTGAGTAAATTAAAATGTTTATACCTGGGTCATGTGATATCGGATATGTGTGTTCAAACCTTCGTATCGAAGCTAACAACGCTAGCTATTAAATGGAACTAAATAATCAAGATTTTGAAACTAAGGTCGAGAGACATGACGAAATTACCAAATTTGAGGAGGGAGTTGAGAGGAGCCCTTGAGTAAATTAAAATGTTCATACCTGGCTCGTGTGATATCGGATTTTTGTGTTTAAACATTCGTATCGATGCTAACAACGCTAGCTATTATATGGTATTAAAAAATCAAGATTTTGAAACTCAGGTCGAGAGACATGACGAAATTACCAAATTTGAGGAGGGAGTTGAGAGGAGCCCTTGAGTAAATTAAAATGTTCATACCTGGCTCGTGTGATATTGGGTTTTATGTTCAAACATACGTATCGAAGCTAACAACGCTAGTTATTATATGGAACTAGAAAATCAAGATTTTGAAACTCAGGTCGAGAGACATGACGAAATTACCAAATTTGAGGAGGGAGTTGAGAGGAGCCCTTGAGTAAATTAAAATGTTCATACCTGGCGAGTGTGATATCGGATTTATGTGTTCAAACATTCGTATCGGATTTATGTGTTTATACCTGGGTCATGTGATATCGGATATGTGTGTTCAAACATTCGTATCGAAGCTAACAACGCTAGCTATTAAATGGAACTAAATAATCAAGATTTTGAAACTCAGGTCGAGAGATATGAAGAAATTAGCAATCTTGAGGAGGGAGTTGAGAGGAGCCCTTGAGTAAATTAAAATGTTCAGACCTGGCTCGTGTGATATCGGATTTGTGTGTTCAAACATGCGAATCGAAGCTAACAACGCTAGCTATTATATGGAACTAGAAAATCAAGATTTTGAAACTCAGGTCGAAAGATATGAAGAAATTAGCAACCTTGAGGAGGGAGTTGAGAGGAGCCCTTGAGTAAATTAAAATGTTCATACCTGGCTCGTGTAATATCGGATTTTTGTGTTCAAACATGCGAATCGTAGCTAACCACGCTAGCTATGACATGGTATTAAGAAATCAAGATTTTGAAACTCAGGTCGAGAGACATGAAGAAATTAGCAATCTTGAGGAGGGAGTTGAGAGGAGCCCTTGAGTAAATTAAAATGTTCATACCTGGCTCGTGTGATATCGTATTTTTGTGTTCAAACATTCCTATCGAATCTAACAACGCTAGCTATTATATGGAACTAGAAAATCGAGATTTTGAAACTCAGGTCGAGAGACATGAAGAAATTAGCAATCTTGAGGAGGGAGTTGAGAGGAGCCCTTGAGTAAATTAAAATGTTCATACCTGGCTCGTGTGATATCGGATTTTTGTGTTCAAACATGCGAATCGAAGCTAACAACGCTTGCTATTATATGGTATTAAAAAATCAAGATTTTGAAACTCAGGTCGAGAGATATGAAGAAATTAGCAAACTTGAGGAGGGAGTTGAGAGGAGCCCTTGAGTAAATTAAAATGTTCATACCTGGCTCGTGTGATATCGGATTTGTGTGTTCAAACATTCGTATCGATGCTAACAACGCTAGCTATTATATGGTATTAAAAAATCAAGATTTTGAAACTCAGGTCGAGAGACATGACGAAATTACCAAATTTGAGGAGGGAGTTGAGAGGAGCCCTTGAGTAAATTAAAATGTTCATACCTGGCTCGTGTGATATTGGGTTTTTATGTTCAAACATACGTATCGAAGCTAACAACGCTAGTTATTATATGGAACTAGAAAATCAAGATTTTGAAACTCAGGTCGAGAGACATGACGAAATTACCAAATTTGAGGAGGGAGTTGAGAGGAGCCCTTGAGTAAATTAAAATGTTCATACCTGGCGAGTGTGATATCGGATTTATGTGTTCAAACATTCGTATCGGATTTATGTGTTTATACCTGGGTCATGTGATATCGGATATGTGTGTTCAAACATTCGTATCGAAGCTAACAACGCTAGCTATTAAATGGAACTAAATAATCAAGATTTTGAAACTCAGGTCGAGAGATATGAAGAAATTAGCAATCTTGAGGAGGGAGTTGAGAGGAGCCCTTGAGTAAATTAAAATGTTCAGACCTGGCTCGTGTGATATCGGATTTGTGTGTTCAAACATGCGAATCAAAGCTAACAACGCTAGCTATTATATGGAACTAGAAAATCAAGATTTTGAAACTCAGGTCGAAAGATATGAAGAAATTAGCAACCTTGAGGAGGGAGTTGAGAGGAGCCCTTGAGTAAATTAAAATGTTCATACCTGGCTCGTGTAATATCGGATTTTTGTGTTCAAACATGCGAATCGTAGCTAACCACGCTAGCTATTATATGGTATTAAGAAATCAAGATTTTGAAACTCAGGTCGAGAGACATGAAGAAATTAGCAATCTTGAGGAGGGAGTTGAGAGGAGCCCTTGAGTAAATTAAAATGTTCATACCTGGCTCGTGTGATATCGTATTTTTGTGTTCAAACATGCGAATCGAATATAACAACGCTAGCTATTATATGGAACTAGAAAATCGAGATTTTGAAACTCAGGTCGAGAGACATGAAGAAATTAGCAATCTTGAGGAGGGAGTTGAGAGGAGCCCTTGAGTAAATTAAAATGTTCATACCTGGCTCGTGTGATATCGGATTTTTGTGTTCAAACATGCGAATCGAAGCTAACAACGCTTGCTATTATATGGTATTAAAAAATCAAGATTTTGAAACTCAGGTCGAGAGATATGAAGAAATTAGCAAACTTGAGGAGGGAGTTGAGAGGAGCCCTTGAGTAAATTAAAATGTTCATACCTGGCTCGTGTGATATCGGATTTGTGTGTTCAAACATGCGAATCGAAGCTAACAACGCTAGCTATTATATGGAACTAGAAAATCAAGATTTTGATACTCAGGTCGAGAGATATGAAGAAATTAGCAAACTTGAGGAGGGAGTTGAGAGGAGCCCTTCAGTAAATTAAAATGTTCATACCTAGCTCGTGTGATATCGGATTTTTGTGTTCAAACATGCGAATCGAAGCTAACAACGCGAGCTATTATATGGAACTAGAAAATCAAGATTTTGAAACTCAGGTCGAGAGATATGAAGAAATTAGCAATCTTGAGGAGGGAGTTGAGAGGAGCCCTTGAGTACATTAAAATGTTCATACCTGGCACGTGTGATATCGGATTTTTGTGTTCAAACATGCGAATCGAAGCTAACAATGCTAGCTATTATATAGAACTAAAAAATCAAGATTTTGAAACTCAGGTCGAGAGATATGAAGAAATTAGCAATCTTGAGGAGGGAGTTGAGAGGAGCCCTTGAGTACATTAAAATGTTCATACCTGGCGCGTGTGATATCGGATTTTTGTGTTCAAACATGCGAATCGAAGCTATCAACACTAGCTATTCTATGGAACTAAAAAATCAAGATTTTGAAACTCAGGTCGAGAGATATGAAGAAATTAGCAATCTTGACGAGGGAGTTGAGAGGAGCCCTTGAGTATATTAAAATGTTTATACCTGGCTCGTGTGATATCGGATTTTTCTGTTCAAACATGCGAATCGAACCTAACAACGCTAGCTATGATATGGAACTAAAAAATCAAGATTTTGAAACTCAGGTCGAGAGATATGAAGAAATTAGCAATCCTGACGAGGGAGTTGAGAGGAGCCCTTGAGTACATTAAAATGTTCATACCTGGCGCGTGTGATATCGGATTTTTGTGTTCAAACATGCGAATCGAAGCTAACAACGCTAGCTATGACATGGTATTAAAAAATCAAGATTTTGAAACTCAGGTCGAGAGACATGAAGAAATTACCTAATTTGAGGACTGAGTTGAGACGACCTAGTAGGTAAATTAAAATGTTTATACCTGGCTCGTGTGATATCGGATTTTTGTGTTCAAACATGCGAATCGAAGCTAATCACGCTAGCTATGACATGTTATTAAAAAATCAAGATTTTGAAACTCAGGTCGAGAGATATGAAGAAATTAGCAATCTTGAGGAGGGAGTTGAGAGGAGCCCTTGAGTACATTAAAATGTTCATACCTGGCGCGTGTGATATCGGATTTTTGTGTTCAAACATGCGAATCGAAGCTAACAACGGTAGCTATTATATGGAACTAAAAAATCAAGATTTTGAAACTCAGGTCGAGAAATATGAAGAAATTAGCAATCTTGAGGAGGGAGTTGAGAGGAGCCCTTGAGTACATTAAAATGTTCATACCTGGCGCGTGTGATATCGGATTTTTGTGTTCAAACATGCGAATCGAAGCTAACAACGGTAGCTATTATATGGAACTAAAAAATCAAGATTTTGAAACTCAGGTCGAGAAATATGAAGAAATTAGCAATCTTGAGGAGGGATTTGAGAGGAGCCCTTGAGTACATTAAAATGTTCATACCTGGCGCGTGTGATATCGGATTTTTGTGTTCAAACATGCGAATCGAAGCTAACAACACTAGCTATTCTATGGAACTAAAAAATCAAGATTTTGAACCTCAGGTAGAGAGATATGAAGAAATTAGCAATCCTGACGAGGGAGTTGAGAGGAGCCCTTGAGTACATTAAAATGTTCATACCTGGCGCGTGTGATATCGGATTTTTGTGTTCAAACATGCGAATCGAAGCTAACAACGGTAGCTATTATATGGAACTAAAAAATCAAGATTTTGAAACTCAGGTCGAGAAATATGAAGAAATTAGCAATCTTTAGGAGGGAGTTGAGAGGAGCCCTTGAGTACATTAAAATGTTCATACCTGGCGCGTGTGATATCGGATTTTTGTGTTCAAACATGCGAATCGAAGCTAACAACACTAGCTATTCTATGGATCTAAAAAATCAAGATTTTGAAACTCAGGTCGAGAGATATGAAGAAATTAGCAATCTTGACGAGGGAGTTGAGAGGAGCCCTTGAGTACATTAAAATGTTCATACCTGGCCCGTGTGATATCGGATTTTTGTATTCAAACATGCGAATCGAAGCTAACAGCGGTAGCTATTATATGGAACTAAAAAATCAAGATTTTGAAACTCAGGTCGAGAAATATGAAGAAATTAGCAATCTTGACGAGGGAGTTGAGAGGAGCCCTTGAGTAAATTAAAATGTTTATACCTGGCGCGTGTGATATCGGATTTTTGTGTTCAAACATGCGAATCGAAGCTAACAACGCTAGCTATGACATGGTATTAAAAAATCAAGATTTTGAAACTCAGGTCGAGAGACATGACGAAATTACCTAATTTGAGGACTGAGTTGAGACGACCTAGTAGGTAAATTAAAATGTTCATACCTGGCTCGTGTGATATCGGATTTTTGTGTTCAAACATGCGAATCAAGCTAACAACGCTAGCTATTATATGGAACTAAAAAATCAAGATTTTGAAACTCAGGTCGAGAAATATGAAGAAATTAGCAATCTTGAGGAGGGAGTTGAGAGGAGCACTTGAGTATATTAAAATGTTTATACCTGGCTCGTGTGATATCGGATTTTTGTGTTCAAACATGCGAATCGAAGCTAACAATGCTAGCTATTATATGGATCTAAAAAATCAAGATTTTGAAACTCAGGTCGAGAGATATGAAGAAATTAGCAATCTTGAGGAGGGAGTTGAGAGGAGCCCTTGAGTACATTAAAATGTTCATACCTGGCGCGTGTGATATCGGATTTTTGTGTTCAAACATGCGAATCGAAGCTAACAACACTAGCTATTCTATGGAACTAAAAAATCAAGATTTTGAAACTCAGGTCGAGAGATATGAAGAAATTAGCAATCTTGAGAAGGGAGTTGAGAGGAGCCCTTGAGTAAATTAAAATGTTCATACCTGGCTCGTGTGATATCGGATTTTTGTGTTCAAACATGCGAATCGAAGCTCACAACGCTAGCTATGATATGGTATTAAAAAATCATGGTTTTGAAATTGAGGTCGAGAGACATGAAGAAATTAGCAATCTTGAGGAGGGAGTTGAGAGGAGCCCTTGAGTACATTAAAATGTTCATACCTGGCGCGTGTGATATCGGATTTTTGTGTTCAAACATGCGAATCGAAGCTAACAACGCTAGCTATGATATGGTATTAAAAAATCAAGATTTTGAAACTCAGGTCGAGAGATATGAAGAAATTCGCAATCTTGAGGAGGGAGTTGAGAGGAGCCCTTGAGTACATTAAAATGTTCATACCTGGCGCGTGTGATATCGGATTTTTGTGTTCAAACATGCGAATCGAACCTAACAACGCTAGCTATGATATGGAACTAAAAAATCAAGATTTTGAAACTCAGGTCGAGAGATATGAAGAAATTAGCAATCCTGACGAGGGAGTTGAGAGGAGCCCTTGAGTACATTAAAATGTTCATACCTGGCGCGTGTGATATCGGATTTTTGTGTTCAAACATGCGAATCGAAGCTAACAACGCTAGCTATGACATGGTATTAAAAAATCAAGATTTTGAAACTCAGGTCGAGAGACATGAAGAAATTACCTAATTTGAGGACTGAGTTGAGACGACCTAGTAGGTAAATTAAAATGTTCATACCTGGCGCGTGTGATATCGGATTTTTGTGTTCAAACATGCGAATCGAAGCTAACAACACTAGCTATTCTATGGAACTAAAAAATCAAGATTTTCAAACTCAGGTCGAGAGATATGAAGAAATTAGCAATCTTGAGGAGGGAGTTGAGAGGAGCCCTTGAGTAAATTAAAATGTTCATACCTGGCTCGTGTGATATCGGATTTTTGTGTTCAAACATGCGAATCGAAGCTCACAACACTAGCTATTATATGGAACTAAAAAATCAAGATTTTGAAACTCAGGTCGAGAGATATGAAGAAATTAGCAATCTTGAGGAGGGAGTTGAGAGGAGCCCTTGAGTACATTAAAATGTTCATACCTGGCGCGTGTGATATCGGATTTTTGTGTTCAAACATGCGAATCGAAGCTAACAACGGTAGCTATTATATGGAACTAAAAAATCAAGATTTTGAAACTCAGGTCGAGAGATATGAAGAAATTAGCAATCTTGAGGAGGGAGTTGAGAGGAGCCCTTGAGTAAATTAAAATGTGTATACCTGGCGCGTGTGATATCGGATTTTTGTGTTCAAACATGCGAATCGAAGCTCACAACGCTAGCTATGACATGTTATTTAAAAATCAAGATTTTGAAACTCAGGTCGAGAGACATGACGAAATTACCTAATTTGAGGACTGAGTTGAGACGACCTAGTAGGTAAATTAAAATGTTCATACCTGGCTCGTGTGATATCGGATTTTTGTGTTCAAACATGCGAATCAAGCTAACAACGCTAGCTATTATATGGAACTAAAAAATCAAGATTTTGAAACTCAGGTCGAGAAATATGAAGAAATTAGCAATCTTGAGGAGGGAGTTGAGAGGAGCCCTTGAGTACATTAAAATGTTTATACCTGGCTCGTGTGATATCGGATTTTTGTGTTCAAACATGCGAATCGAAGCTAACAATGCTAGCTATTATATGGAACTCAGGTCGAGAGATATGAAGAAATTAGCAATCTTGAGGAGGGAGTTGAGAGGAGCACTTGAGTATATTAAAATGTTTATACCTGGCTCGTGTGATATCGGATTTTTGTGTTCAAACATGCGAATCGAAGCTCACAACGCTAGCTATGACATGTTATTAAAAAATCAAGATTTTGAAACTCAGGTAGAGAGACATGACGAAATTACCTAATTTGAGGACTGAGTTGAGAGGAGCCCTTGAGTACATTACAATGTTCATACTTGGCTCGTGTGATATCGGATTTTTGTGTTCAAACATGCGAATCGAAGCTAACAATGCTAGCTATTATATGGAACTAAAAAATCAAGATTTTGAAACTCAGGTCGAGAAATATGAAGAAATTAGCAATCTTGAGGAGGGAGTTGAGAGGAGCACTTGAGTATATTAAAATGTTTATACCTGGCTCGTGTGATATCGGATTTTTGTGTTCAAACATGCGAATCGAAGCTAACAATGCTAGCTATTATATGGAACTAAAAAATCAAGATTTTGAAACTCAGGTCGAGAAATATGAAGAAATTAGCAATCTTGAGGAGGGAGTTGAGAGGAGCCCTTGAGTACATTAAAATGTTTATACCTGGCTCGTGTGATATCGGATTTTTGTGTTCAAACATGCGAATCGAAGCTAACAATGCTAGCTATTATATGGAACTAAAAAATCAAGATTTTGAAACTCAGGTCGAGAGATATGAAGAAATTAGCAATCTTGACGAGGGAGTTGAGAGGAGCCCTTGAGTACATTAAAATGTTCATACCTGGCCCGTGTGATATCGGATTTTTGTATTCAAACATGCGAATCGAAGCTAACAGCGGTAGCTATTATATGGAACTAAAAAATCAAGATTTTGAAACTCAGGTCGAGAAATATGAAGAAATTAGCAATCTTGACGAGGGAGTTGAGAGGAGCCCTTGAGTAAATTAAAATGTTTATACCTGGCGCGTGTGATATCGGATTTTTGTGTTCAAACATGCGAATCGAAGCTAACAATGCTAGCTATTCTATGGAACTAAAAAATCAAGATTTTCAAACTCAGGTCGAGAGATATGAAGAAATTAGCAATCTTGAGGAGGGAGTTGAGAGGAGCCCTTGAGTAAATTAAAATGTTCATACCTGGCTCGTGTGATATCGGATTTTTGTGTTCAAACATGCGAATCGAAGCTCACAACACTAGCTATTATATGGAACTAAAAAATCAAGATTTTGAAACTCAGGTCGAGAGATATGAAGAAATTAGCAATCTTGAGGAGGGAGTTGAGAGGAGCCCTTGAGTACATTAAAATGTTCATACCTGGCGCGTGTGATATCGGATTTTTGTGTTCAAACATGCGAATCGAAGCTAACAACGGTAGCTATTATATGGAACTAAAAAATCAAGATTTTGAAACTCAGGTCGAGAGATATGAAGAAATTAGCAATCTTGAGGAGGGAGTTGAGAGGAGCCCTTGAGTAAATTAAAATGTGTATACCTGGCGCGTGTGATATCGGATTTTTGTGTTCAAACATGCGAATCGAAGCTCACAACGCTAGCTATGACATGTTATTTAAAAATCAAGATTTTGAAACTCAGGTCGAGAGACATGACGAAATTACCTAATTTGAGGACTGAGTTGAGACGACCTAGTAGGTAAATTAAAATGTTCATACCTGGCTCGTGTGATATCGGATTTTTGTGTTCAAACATGCGAATCAAGCTAACAACGCTAGCTATTATATGGAACTAAAAAATCAAGATTTTGAAACTCAGGTCGAGAAATATGAAGAAATTAGCAATCTTGAGGAGGGAGTTGAGAGGAGCCCTTGAGTACATTAAAATGTTTATACCTGGCTCGTGTGATATCGGATTTTTGTGTTCAAACATGCGAATCGAAGCTAACAATGCTAGCTATTATATGGAACTCAGGTCGAGAGATATGAAGAAATTAGCAATCTTGAGGAGGGAGTTGAGAGGAGCACTTGAGTATATTAAAATGTTTATACCTGGCTCGTGTGATATCGGATTTTTGTGTTCAAACATGCGAATCGAAGCTCACAACGCTAGCTATGACATGTTATTAAAAAATCAAGATTTTGAAACTCAGGTAGAGAGACATGACGAAATTACCTAATTTGAGGACTGAGTTGAGAGGAGCCCTTGAGTACATTGCAATGTTCATACTTGGCTCGTGTGATATCGGATTTTTGTGTTCAAACATGCGAATCGAAGCTAACAATGCTAGCTATTATATGGAACTAAAAAATCAAGATTTTGAAACTCAGGTCGAGAAATATGAAGAAATTAGCAATCTTGAGGAGGGAGTTGAGAGGAGCACTTGAGTATATTAAAATGTTTATACCTGGCTCGTGTGATATCGGATTTTTGTGTTCAAACATGCGAATCGAAGCTAACAATGCTAGCTATTATATGGAACTAAAAAATCAAGATTTTGAAACTCAGGTCGAGAAATATGAAGAAATTAGCAATCTTGAGGAGGGAGTTGAGAGGAGCCCTTGAGTACATTAAAATGTTTATACCTGGCTCGTGTGATATCGGATTTTTGTGTTCAAACATGCGAATCGAAGCTAACAATGCTAGCTATTATATGGAACTAAAAAATCAAGATTTTGAAACTCAGGTCGAGAGATATGAAGAAATTAGCAATCTTGACGAGGGAGTTGAGAGGAGCCCTTGAGTACATTAAAATGTTCATACCTGGCCCGTGTGATATCGGATTTTTGTATTCAAACATGCGAATCGAAGCTAACAGCGGTAGCTATTATATGGAACTAAAAAATCAAGATTTTGAAACTCAGGTCGAGAAATATGAAGAAATTAGCAATCTTGACGAGGGAGTTGAGAGGAGCCCTTGAGTAAATTAAAATGTTTATACCTGGCGCGTGTGATATCGGATTTTTGTGTTCAAACATGCGAATCGAAGCTAACAATGCTAGCTATTATATGGGACTAAAAAATCAAGATTTTGAAACTCAGGTCGAGAGATATGAAGAAATTAGCAATCTTGAGGAGGGAGTTGAGAGGAGCCCTTGAGTACATTAAAATGTGTATACCTGGCGCGTGTGATATCGGATTTTTGTGTTCAAACATGCGAATCGAAGCTCACAACGCTAGCTATGACATGGTATTAAAAAATCAAGATTTTGAAACTCAGGTCGAGAGACATGACGAAATTACCTAATTTGAGGACTGAGTTGAGACGACCTAGTAGGTAAATTAAAATGTTCATACCTGGCTCGTGTGATATCGGATTTTTGTGTTCAAACATGCGAATCAAGCTAACAACGCTAGCTATTATATGGAACTAAAAAATCAAGATTTTGAAACTCAGGTCGAGAAATATGAAGAAATTAGCAATCTTGAGGAGGGAGTTGAGAGGAGCACTTGAGTATATTAAAATGTTTATACCTGGCTCGTGTGATATCGGATTTTTGTGTTCAAACATGCGAATCGAAGCTAACAATGCTAGCTATTATATGGATCTAAAAAATCAAGATTTTGAAACTCAGGTCGAGAGATATGAAGAAATTAGCAATCTTGAGGAGGGAGTTGAGAGGAGCCCTTGAGTACATTAAAATGTTCATACCTGGCGCGTGTGATATCGGATTTTTGTGTTCAAACATGCGAATCGAAGCTAACAACACTAGCTATTCTATGGAACTAAAAAATCAAGATTTTGAAACTCAGGTCGAGAGATATGAAGAAATTAGCAATCTTGAGAAGGGAGTTGAGAGGAGCCCTTGAGTAAATTAAAATGTTCATACCTGGCTCGTGTGATATCGGATTTTTGTGTTCAAACATGCGAATCGAAGCTCACAACGCTAGCTATGATATGGTATTAAAAAATCATGATTTTGAAATTGAGGTCGAGAGACTGAGTTGAGACGACCTAGTAGGTAAATTAAAATGTTTATACCTGGCTCGTGTGATATCGGATTTTTGTGTTCAAACATGCGAATCGAAGCTAATCACGCTAGCTATGACATGTTATTAAAAAATCAAGATTTTGAAACTCAGGTCGAGAAATATGAAGAAATTAGCAATCTTGAGGAGGGAGTTGAGAGGAGCCCTTGAGTACATTAAAATGTTCATACCTGGCGCGTGTGATATCGGATTTTTGTGTTCAAACATGCGAATCGAAGCTAACAACGGTAGCTATTATATGGAACTAAAAAATCAAGATTTTGAAACTCAGGTCGAGAAATATGAAGAAATTAGCAATCTTGAGGAGGGAGTTGAGAGGAGCCCTTGAGTACATTAAAATGTTCATACCTGGCGCGTGTGATATCGGATTTTTGTGTTCAAACATGCGAATCGAACCTAACAACGCTAGCTATGATATGGAACTAAAAAATCAAGATTTTGAAACTCAGGTCGAGAGATATGAAGAAATTAGCAATCCTGACGAGGGAGTTGAGAGGAGCCCTTGAGTACATTAAAATGTTCATACCTGGCGCGTGTGATATCGGATTTTTGTGTTCAAACATGCGAATCGAAGCTAACAACGCTAGCTATGACATGGTATTAAAAAATCAAGATTTTGAAACTCAGGTCGAGAGACATGAAGAAATTACCTAATTTGAGGACTGAGTTGAGACGACCTAGTAGGTAAATTAAAATGTTCATACCTGGCGCGTGTGATATCGGATTTTTGTGTTCAAACATGCGAATCGAAGCTAACAACACTAGCTATTCTATGGAACTAAAAAATCAAGATTTTCAAACTCAGGTCGAGAGATATGAAGAAATTAGCAATCTTGAGGAGGGAGTTGAGAGGAGCCCTTGAGTAAATTAAAATGTTCATACCTGGCTCGTGTGATATCGGATTTTTGTGTTCAAACATGCGAATCGAAGCTCACAACACTAGCTATTATATGGAACTAAAAAATCAAGATTTTGAAACTCAGGTCGAGAGATATGAAGAAATTAGCAATCTTGAGGAGGGAGTTGAGAGGAGCCCTTGAGTACATTAAAATGTTCATACCTGGCGCGTGTGATATCGGATTTTTGTGTTCAAACATGCGAATCGAAGCTAACAACGGTAGCTATTATATGGAACTAAAAAATCAAGATTTTGAAACTCAGGTCGAGAAATATGAAGAAATTAGCAATCTTGAGGAGGGAGTTGAGAGGAGCCCTTGAGTAAATTAAAATGTGTATACCTGGCGCGTGTGATATCGGATTTTTGTGTTCAAACATGCGAATCGAAGCTAACAACGCTAGCTATGACATGGTATTAAAAAATCAAGATTTTGAAACTCAGGTCGAGAGACATGACGAAATTACCTAATTTGAGGACTGAGTTGAGACGACCTAGTAGGTAAATTAAAATGTTCATACCTGGCTCGTGTGATATCGGATTTTTGTGTTCAAACATGCGAATCAAGCTAACAACGCTAGCTATTATATGGAACTAAAAAATCAAGATTTTGAAACTCAGGTCGAGAAATATGAAGAAATTAGCAATCTTGAGGAGGGAGTTGAGAGGAGCCCTTGAGTACATTAAAATGTTTATACCTGGCTCGTGTGATATCGGATTTTTGTGTTCAAACATGCGAATCGAAGCTAACAATGCTAGCTATTATATGGAACTCAGGTCGAGAGATATGAAGAAATTAGCAATCTTGAGGAGGGAGTTGAGAGGAGCACTTGAGTATATTAAAATGTTTATACCTGGCTCGTGTGATATCGGATTTTTGTGTTCAAACATGCGAATCGAAGCTCACAACGCTAGCTATGACATGTTATTAAAAAATCAAGATTTTGAAACTCAGGTAGAGAGACATGACGAAATTACCTAATTTGAGGACTGAGTTGAGAGGAGCCCTTGAGTACATTACAATGTTCATACTTGGCTCGTGTGATATCGGATTTTTGTGTTCAAACATGCGAATCGAAGCTAACAATGCTAGCTATTATATGGAACTAAAAAATCAAGATTTTGAAACTCAGGTCGAGAAATATGAAGAAATTAGCAATCTTGAGGAGGGAGTTGAGAGGAGCACTTGAGTATATTAAAATGTTTATACCTGGCTCGTGTGATATCGGATTTTTGTGTTCAAACATGCGAATCGAAGCTAACAATGCTAGCTATTATATGGAACTAAAAAATCAAGATTTTGAAACTCAGGTCGAGAAATATGAAGAAATTAGCAATCTTGAGGAGGGAGTTGAGAGGAGCCCTTGAGTACATTAAAATGTTTATACCTGGCTCGTGTGATATCGGATTTTTGTGTTCAAACATGCGAATCGAAGCTAACAATGCTAGCTATTATATGGAACTAAAAAATCAAGATTTTGAAACTCAGGTCGAGAGATATGAAGAAATTAGCAATCTTGACGAGGGAGTTGAGAGGAGCCCTTGAGTACATTAAAATGTTCATACCTGGCCCGTGTGATATCGGATTTTTGTATTCAAACATGCGAATCGAAGCTAACAGCGGTAGCTATTATATGGAACTAAAAAATCAAGATTTTGAAACTCAGGTCGAGAAATATGAAGAAATTAGCAATCTTGACGAGGGAGTTGAGAGGAGCCCTTGAGTAAATTAAAATGTTTATACCTGGCGCGTGTGATATCGGATTTTTGTGTTCAAACATGCGAATCGAAGCTAACAATGCTAGCTATTCTATGGAACTAAAAAATCAAGATTTTCAAACTCAGGTCGAGAGATATGAAGAAATTAGCAATCTTGAGGAGGGAGTTGAGAGGAGCCCTTGAGTAAATTAAAATGTTCATACCTGGCTCGTGTGATATCGGATTTTTGTGTTCAAACATGCGAATCGAAGCTCACAACACTAGCTATTATATGGAACTAAAAAATCAAGATTTTGAAACTCAGGTCGAGAGATATGAAGAAATTAGCAATCTTGAGGAGGGAGTTGAGAGGAGCCCTTGAGTACATTAAAATGTTCATACCTGGCGCGTGTGATATCGGATTTTTGTGTTCAAACATGCGAATCGAAGCTAACAACGGTAGCTATTATATGGAACTAAAAAATCAAGATTTTGAAACTCAGGTCGAGAGATATGAAGAAATTAGCAATCTTGAGGAGGGAGTTGAGAGGAGCCCTTGAGTAAATTAAAATGTGTATACCTGGCGCGTGTGATATCGGATTTTTGTGTTCAAACATGCGAATCGAAGCTCACAACGCTAGCTATGACATGTTATTTAAAAATCAAGATTTTGAAACTCAGGTCGAGAGACATGACGAAATTACCTAATTTGAGGACTGAGTTGAGACGACCTAGTAGGTAAATTAAAATGTTCATACCTGGCTCGTGTGATATCGGATTTTTGTGTTCAAACATGCGAATCAAGCTAACAACGCTAGCTATTATATGGAACTAAAAAATCAAGATTTTGAAACTCAGGTCGAGAAATATGAAGAAATTAGCAATCTTGAGGAGGGAGTTGAGAGGAGCCCTTGAGTACATTAAAATGTTTATACCTGGCTCGTGTGATATCGGATTTTTGTGTTCAAACATGCGAATCGAAGCTAACAATGCTAGCTATTATATGGAACTCAGGTCGAGAGATATGAAGAAATTAGCAATCTTGAGGAGGGAGTTGAGAGGAGCACTTGAGTATATTAAAATGTTTATACCTGGCTCGTGTGATATCGGATTTTTGTGTTCAAACATGCGAATCGAAGCTCACAACGCTAGCTATGACATGTTATTAAAAAATCAAGATTTTGAAACTCAGGTAGAGAGACATGACGAAATTACCTAATTTGAGGACTGAGTTGAGAGGAGCCCTTGAGTACATTGCAATGTTCATACTTGGCTCGTGTGATATCGGATTTTTGTGTTCAAACATGCGAATCGAAGCTAACAATGCTAGCTATTATATGGAACTAAAAAATCAAGATTTTGAAACTCAGGTCGAGAAATATGAAGAAATTAGCAATCTTGAGGAGGGAGTTGAGAGGAGCACTTGAGTATATTAAAATGTTTATACCTGGCTCGTGTGATATCGGATTTTTGTGTTCAAACATGCGAATCGAAGCTAACAATGCTAGCTATTATATGGAACTAAAAAATCAAGATTTTGAAACTCAGGTCGAGAAATATGAAGAAATTAGCAATCTTGAGGAGGGAGTTGAGAGGAGCCCTTGAGTACATTAAAATGTTTATACCTGGCTCGTGTGATATCGGATTTTTGTGTTCAAACATGCGAATCGAAGCTAACAATGCTAGCTATTATATGGAACTAAAAAATCAAGATTTTGAAACTCAGGTCGAGAGATATGAAGAAATTAGCAATCTTGACGAGGGAGTTGAGAGGAGCCCTTGAGTACATTAAAATGTTCATACCTGGCCCGTGTGATATCGGATTTTTGTATTCAAACATGCGAATCGAAGCTAACAGCGGTAGCTATTATATGGAACTAAAAAATCAAGATTTTGAAACTCAGGTCGAGAAATATGAAGAAATTAGCAATCTTGACGAGGGAGTTGAGAGGAGCCCTTGAGTAAATTAAAATGTTTATACCTGGCGCGTGTGATATCGGATTTTTGTGTTCAAACATGCGAATCGAAGCTAACAATGCTAGCTATTATATGGGACTAAAAAATCAAGATTTTGAAACTCAGGTCGAGAGATATGAAGAAATTAGCAATCTTGAGGAGGGAGTTGAGAGGAGCCCTTGAGTACATTAAAATGTGTATACCTGGCGCGTGTGATATCGGATTTTTGTGTTCAAACATGCGAATCGAAGCTCACAACGCTAGCTATGACATGGTATTAAAAAATCAAGATTTTGAAACTCAGGTCGAGAGACATGACGAAATTACCTAATTTGAGGACTGAGTTGAGACGACCTAGTAGGTAAATTAAAATGTTCATACCTGGCTCGTGTGATATCGGATTTTTGTGTTCAAACATGCGAATCAAGCTAACAACGCTAGCTATTATATGGAACTAAAAAATCAAGATTTTGAAACTCAGGTCGAGAAATATGAAGAAATTAGCAATCTTGAGGAGGGAGTTGAGAGGAGCACTTGAGTATATTAAAATGTTTATACCTGGCTCGTGTGATATCGGATTTTTGTGTTCAAACATGCGAATCGAAGCTAACAATGCTAGCTATTATATGGATCTAAAAAATCAAGATTTTGAAACTCAGGTCGAGAGATATGAAGAAATTAGCAATCTTGAGGAGGGAGTTGAGAGGAGCCCTTGAGTACATTAAAATGTTCATACCTGGCGCGTGTGATATCGGATTTTTGTGTTCAAACATGCGAATCGAAGCTAACAACACTAGCTATTCTATGGAACTAAAAAATCAAGATTTTGAAACTCAGGTCGAGAGATATGAAGAAATTAGCAATCTTGAGAAGGGAGTTGAGAGGAGCCCTTGAGTAAATTAAAATGTTCATACCTGGCTCGTGTGATATCGGATTTTTGTGTTCAAACATGCGAATCGAAGCTCACAACGCTAGCTATGATATGGTATTAAAAAATCATGATTTTGAAATTGAGGTCGAGAGACTGAGTTGAGACGACCTAGTAGGTAAATTAAAATGTTTATACCTGGCTCGTGTGATATCGGATTTTTGTGTTCAAACATGCGAATCGAAGCTAATCACGCTAGCTATGACATGTTATTAAAAAATCAAGATTTTGAAACTCAGGTCGAGAAATATGAAGAAATTAGCAATCTTGAGGAGGGAGTTGAGAGGAGCCCTTGAGTACATTAAAATGTTCATACCTGGCGCGTGTGATATCGGATTTTTGTGTTCAAACATGCGAATCGAAGCTAACAACGGTAGCTATTATATGGAACTAAAAAATCAAGATTTTGAAACTCAGGTCGAGAAATATGAAGAAATTAGCAATCTTGAGGAGGGAGTTGAGAGGAGCCCTTGAGTACATTAAAATGTTCATACCTGGCGCGTGTGATATCGGATTTTTGTGTTCAAACATGCGAATCGAACCTAACAACGCTAGCTATGATATGGAACTAAAAAATCAAGATTTTGAAACTCAGGTCGAGAGATATGAAGAAATTAGCAATCCTGACGAGGGAGTTGAGAGGAGCCCTTGAGTACATTAAAATGTTCATACCTGGCGCGTGTGATATCGGATTTTTGTGTTCAAACATGCGAATCGAAGCTAACAACGCTAGCTATGACATGGTATTAAAAAATCAAGATTTTGAAACTCAGGTCGAGAGACATGAAGAAATTACCTAATTTGAGGACTGAGTTGAGACGACCTAGTAGGTAAATTAAAATGTTCATACCTGGCGCGTGTGATATCGGATTTTTGTGTTCAAACATGCGAATCGAAGCTAACAACACTAGCTATTCTATGGAACTAAAAAATCAAGATTTTCAAACTCAGGTCGAGAGATATGAAGAAATTAGCAATCTTGAGGAGGGAGTTGAGAGGAGCCCTTGAGTAAATTAAAATGTTCATACCTGGCTCGTGTGATATCGGATTTTTGTGTTCAAACATGCGAATCGAAGCTCACAACACTAGCTATTATATGGAACTAAAAAATCAAGATTTTGAAACTCAGGTCGAGAGATATGAAGAAATTAGCAATCTTGAGGAGGGAGTTGAGAGGAGCCCTTGAGTACATTAAAATGTTCATACCTGGCGCGTGTGATATCGGATTTTTGTGTTCAAACATGCGAATCGAAGCTAACAACGGTAGCTATTATATGGAACTAAAAAATCAAGATTTTGAAACTCAGGTCGAGAGATATGAAGAAATTAGCAATCTTGAGGAGGGAGTTGAGAGGAGCCCTTGAGTAAATTAAAATGTGTATACCTGGCGCGTGTGATATCGGATTTTTGTGTTCAAACATGCGAATCGAAGCTCACAACGCTAGCTATGACATGTTATTTAAAAATCAAGATTTTGAAACTCAGGTCGAGAGACATGACGAAATTACCTAATTTGAGGACTGAGTTGAGACGACCTAGTAGGTAAATTAAAATGTTCATACCTGGCTCGTGTGATATCGGATTTTTGTGTTCAAACATGCGAATCAAGCTAACAACGCTAGCTATTATATGGAACTAAAAAATCAAGATTTTGAAACTCAGGTCGAGAAATATGAAGAAATTAGCAATCTTGAGGAGGGAGTTGAGAGGAGCCCTTGAGTACATTAAAATGTTTATACCTGGCTCGTGTGATATCGGATTTTTGTGTTCAAACATGCGAATCGAAGCTAACAATGCTAGCTATTATATGGAACTCAGGTCGAGAGATATGAAGAAATTAGCAATCTTGAGGAGGGAGTTGAGAGGAGCACTTGAGTATATTAAAATGTTTATACCTGGCTCGTGTGATATCGGATTTTTGTGTTCAAACATGCGAATCGAAGCTCACAACGCTAGCTATGACATGTTATTAAAAAATCAAGATTTTGAAACTCAGGTAGAGAGACATGACGAAATTACCTAATTTGAGGACTGAGTTGAGAGGAGCCCTTGAGTACATTACAATGTTCATACTTGGCTCGTGTGATATCGGATTTTTGTGTTCAAACATGCGAATCGAAGCTAACAATGCTAGCTATTATATGGAACTAAAAAATCAAGATTTTGAAACTCAGGTCGAGAAATATGAAGAAATTAGCAATCTTGAGGAGGGAGTTGAGAGGAGCACTTGAGTATATTAAAATGTTTATACCTGGCTCGTGTGATATCGGATTTTTGTGTTCAAACATGCGAATCGAAGCTAACAATGCTAGCTATTATATGGAACTAAAAAATCAAGATTTTGAAACTCAGGTCGAGAAATATGAAGAAATTAGCAATCTTGAGGAGGGAGTTGAGAGGAGCCCTTGAGTACATTAAAATGTTTATACCTGGCTCGTGTGATATCGGATTTTTGTGTTCAAACATGCGAATCGAAGCTAACAATGCTAGCTATTATATGGAACTAAAAAATCAAGATTTTGAAACTCAGGTCGAGAGATATGAAGAAATTAGCAATCTTGACGAGGGAGTTGAGAGGAGCCCTTGAGTACATTAAAATGTTCATACCTGGCCCGTGTGATATCGGATTTTTGTATTCAAACATGCGAATCGAAGCTAACAGCGGTAGCTATTATATGGAACTAAAAAATCAAGATTTTGAAACTCAGGTCGAGAAATATGAAGAAATTAGCAATCTTGACGAGGGAGTTGAGAGGAGCCCTTGAGTAAATTAAAATGTTTATACCTGGCGCGTGTGATATCGGATTTTTGTGTTCAAACATGCGAATCGAAGCTAACAACGCTAGCTATGACATGGTATTAAAAAATCAAGATTTTGAAACTCAGGTCGAGAGACATGACGAAATTACCTAATTTGAGGACTGAGTTGAGACGACCTAGTAGGTAAATTAAAATGTTCATACCTGGCTCGTGTGATATCGGATTTTTGTGTTCAAACATGCGAATCAAGCTAACAACGCTAGCTATTATATGGAACTAAAAAATCAAGATTTTGAAACTCAGGTCGAGAAATATGAAGAAATTAGCAATCTTGAGGAGGGAGTTGAGAGGAGCACTTGAGTATATTAAAATGTTTATACCTGGCTCGTGTGATATCGGATTTTTGTGTTCAAACATGCGAATCGAAGCTAACAATGCTAGCTATTATATGGATCTAAAAAATCAAGATTTTGAAACTCAGGTCGAGAGATATGAAGAAATTAGCAATCTTGAGGAGGGAGTTGAGAGGAGCCCTTGAGTACATTAAAATGTTCATACCTGGCGCGTGTGATATCGGATTTTTGTGTTCAAACATGCGAATCGAAGCTAACAACACTAGCTATTCTATGGAACTAAAAAATCAAGATTTTGAAACTCAGGTCGAGAGATATGAAGAAATTAGCAATCTTGAGAAGGGAGTTGAGAGGAGCCCTTGAGTAAATTAAAATGTTCATACCTGGCTCGTGTGATATCGGATTTTTGTGTTCAAACATGCGAATCGAAGCTCACAACGCTAGCTATGATATGGTATTAAAAAATCATGATTTTGAAATTGAGGTCGAGAGACTGAGTTGAGACGACCTAGTAGGTAAATTAAAATGTTTATACCTGGCTCGTGTGATATCGGATTTTTGTGTTCAAACATGCGAATCGAAGCTAATCACGCTAGCTATGACATGTTATTAAAAAATCAAGATTTTGAAACTCAGGTCGAGAAATATGAAGAAATTAGCAATCTTGAGGAGGGAGTTGAGAGGAGCCCTTGAGTACATTAAAATGTTCATACCTGGCGCGTGTGATATCGGATTTTTGTGTTCAAACATGCGAATCGAAGCTAACAACGGTAGCTATTATATGGAACTAAAAAATCAAGATTTTGAAACTCAGGTCGAGAAATATGAAGAAATTAGCAATCTTGAGGAGGGAGTTGAGAGGAGCCCTTGAGTACATTAAAATGTTCATACCTGGCGCGTGTGATATCGGATTTTTGTGTTCAAACATGCGAATCGAAGCTCACAACACTAGCTATTATATGGAACTAAAAAATCAAGATTTTGAAACTCAGGTCGAGAGATATGAAGAAATTAGCAATCTTGAGGAGGGAGTTGAGAGGAGCCCTTGAGTACATTAAAATGTTCATACGTGGCGCGTGTGATATCGGATTTTTGTGTTCAAACATGCGAATCGAAGCTAACAACGGTAGCTATTATATGGAACTAAAAAATCAAGATTTTGAAACTCAGGTCGAGAGATATGAAGAAATTAGCAATCTTGAGGAGGGAGTTGAGAGGAGCCCTTGAGTAAATTAAAATGTGTATACCTGGCGCGTGTGATATCGGATTTTTGTGTTCAAACATGCGAATCGAAGCTCACAACGCTAGCTATGACATGTTATTTAAAAATCAAGATTTTGAAACTCAGGTCGAGAGACATGACGAAATTACCTAATTTGAGGACTGAGTTGAGACGACCTAGTAGGTAAATTAAAATGTTCATACCTGGCTCGTGTGATATCGGATTTTTGTGTTCAAACATGCGAATCAAGCTAACAACGCTAGCTATTATATGGAACTAAAAAATCAAGATTTTGAAACTCAGGTCGAGAAATATGAAGAAATTAGCAATCTTGAGGAGGGAGTTGAGAGGAGCCCTTGAGTACATTAAAATGTTTATACCTGGCTCGTGTGATATCGGATTTTTGTGTTCAAACATGCGAATCGAAGCTAACAACGCTAGCTATGACATGTTATTAAAAAATCAAGATTTTGAAACTCAGGTAGAGAGACATGACGAAATTACCTAATTTGAGGAGTGAGTTGAGAGGAGCCCTTGAGTACATTACAATGTTCATACCTGGCTCGTGTGATATCGGATTTTTGTGTTCAAACATGCGAATCGAAGCTAACAATGCTAGCTATTGTATGGAACTAAAAAATCAAGATTTTGAAACTCAGGTCCAGAGATATGAAGAAATTAGCAATCTTGAGGAGGGAGTTGAGAGGAGCCCTTGAGTACATTAAAATGTTCATACCTGGCTCGTGTGATATCGGATTATTGTGTTCAAACATGCGAATCAAGCTAACAACGCTAGCTATTATATGGAACTAAAAAATCAAGATTTTGAAACTCAGGACGAGAAATATGAAGAAATTAGCAATCTTGAGGAGGGAGTTGAGAGGAGCCCTTGAGTACATTAAAATGTGTATACCTGGCTCGTGTGATATCGGATTTTTGTGTTCAAACATGCGAATCGAAGCTAACAATGCTAGCTATTGTATGGAACTAAAAAATCAAGATTTTGAAACTCAGGTCGAGAAATATGAAGAAATTAGCAATCTTGAGGAGGGAGTTGAGAGGAGCACTTGAGTATATTAAAATGTTCATACCTAGCTCGTGTGATATCGGATTTTTGTGTTCAAACATGCGAATCGAAGCTAACAATGCTAGCTATTATATGGAACTAAAAAATCAAGATTTTGAAACTCAGGTCGAGAGATATGAAGAAATTAGCAATCTTGAGGAGGGAGTTGAGAGGAGCCCTTGAGTACATTAAAATGTTCATACCTGGCACGTGTGATATCGGATTTTTGTGTTCAAACATGCGAATCGAAGCTAACAATGCTAGCTATTATATAGAACTAAAAAATCAAGATTTTGAAACTCAGGTCGAGAGATATGAAGAAATTAGCAATCTTGAGGAGGGAGTTGAGAGGAGCCCTTGAGTACATTAAAATGTTCATACCTGGCGCGTGTGATATCGGATTTTTGTGTTCAAACATGCGAATCGAAGCTATCAACACTAGCTATTCTATGGAACTAAAAAATCAAGATTTTGAAACTCAGGTCGAGAGATATGAAGAAATTAGCAATCTTGACGAGGGAGTTGAGAGGAGCCCTTGAGTATATTAAAATGTTTATACCTGGCTCGTGTGATATCGGATTTTTCTGTTCAAACATGCGAATCGAACCTAACAACGCTAGCTATTCTATGGAACTAAAAAATCAAGATTTTGAAACTCAGGTCGAGAGATATGAAGAAATTAGCAATCTTGAGGAGGGAGTTGAGAGGAGCCCTTGAGTAAATTAAAATGTGTATACCTGGCGCGTGTGATATCGGATTTTTGTGTTCAAACATGCGAATCGAAGCTCACAACGCTAGCTATGACATGTTATTTAAAAATCAAGATTTTGAAACTCAGGTCGAGAGACATGACGAAATTACCTAATTTGAGGACTGAGTTGAGACGACCTAGTAGGTAAATTAAAATGTTCATACCTGGCTCGTGTGATATCGGATTTTTGTGTTCAAACATGCGAATCAAGCTAACAACGCTAGCTATTATATGGAACTAAAAAATCAAGATTTTGAAACTCAGGTAGAGAGACATGACGAAATTACCTAATTTGAGGAGTGAGTTGAGAGGAGCCCTTGAGTACATTACAATGTTCATACCTGGCTCGTGTGATATCGGATTTTTGTGTTCAAACATGCGAATCGAAGCTAACAATGCTAGCTATTGTATGGAACTAAAAAATCAAGATTTTGAAACTCAGGTCCAGAGATATGAAGAAATTAGCAATCTTGAGGAGAGAGTTGAGAGGAGCCCTTGAGTACATTAAAATGTTCATACCTGGCGCGTGTGATATCGGATTTTTGTGTTCAAACATGCGAATCGAAGCTATCAACACTAGCTATTCTATGGAACTAAAAAATCAAGATTTTGAAACTCAGGTCGAGAGATATGAAGAAATTAGCAATCTTGAGGAGGGAGTTGAGAGGAGCCCTTGAGTACATTAAAATGTTCATACCTGGCGCGTGTGATATCGGATTTTTGTGTTCAAACATGCGAATCGAAGCTATCAACACTAGCTATTCTATGGAACTAAAAAATCAAGATTTTGAAACTCAGGTCGAGAGATATGAAGAAATTAGCAATCTTGACGAGGGAGTTGAGAGGAGCCCTTGAGTATATTAAAATGTTTATACCTGGCTCGTGTGATATCGGATTTTTCTGTTCAAACATGCGAATCGAACCTAACAACGCTAGCTATTCTATGGAACTAAAAAATCAAGATTTTGAAACTCAGGTCGAGAGATATGAAGAAATTAGCAATCTTGAGGAGGGAGTTGAGAGGAGCCCTTGAGTAAATTAAAATGTGTATACCTGGCGCGTGTGATATCGGATTTTTGTGTTCAAACATGCGAATCGAAGCTCACAACGCTAGCTATGACATGTTATTTAAAAATCAAGATTTTGAAACTCAGGTCGAGAGACATGACGAAATTACCTAATTTGAGGACTGAGTTGAGACGACCTAGTAGGTAAATTAAAATGTTCATACCTGGCTCGTGTGATATCGGATTTTTGTGTTCAAACATGCGAATCAAGCTAACAACGCTAGCTATTATATGGAACTAAAAAATCAAGATTTTGAAACTCAGGTAGAGAGACATGACGAAATTACCTAATTTGAGGAGTGAGTTGAGAGGAGCCCTTGAGTACATTACAATGTTCATACCTGGCTCGTGTGATATCGGATTTTTGTGTTCAAACATGCGAATCGAAGCTAACAATGCTAGCTATTGTATGGAACTAAAAAATCAAGATTTTGAAACTCAGGTCCAGAGATATGAAGAAATTAGCAATCTTGAGGAGAGAGTTGAGAGGAGCCCTTGAGTACATTAAAATGTTCATACCTGGCTCGTGTGATATCGGATTATTGTGTTCAAACATGCGAATCAAGCTAACAACGCTAGCTATTATATGGAACTAAAAAATCAAGATTTTGAAACTCAGGACGAGAAATATGAAGAAATTAGCAATCTTGAGGAGGGAGTTGAGAGGAGCCCTTGAGTACATTAAAATGTGTATACCTGGCTCGTGTGATATCGGATTTTTGTGTTCAAACATGCGAATCGAAGCTAACAATGCTAGCTATTGTATGGAACTAAAAAATCAAGATTTTGAAACTCAGGTCGAGAAATATGAAGAAATTAGCAATCTTGAGGAGGGAGTTGAGAGGAGCACTTGAGTATATTAAAATGTTCATACCTAGCTCGTGTGATATCGGATTTTTGTGTTCAAACATGCGAATCGAAGCTAACAATGCTAGCTATTATATGGAACTAAAAAATCAAGATTTTGAAACTCAGGTCGAGAGATATGAAGAAATTAGCAATCTTGAGGAGGGAGTTGAGAGGAGCCCTTGAGTACATTAAAATGTTCATACCTGGCACGTGTGATATCGGATTTTTGTGTTCAAACATGCGAATCGAAGCTAACAATGCTAGCTATTATATAGAACTAAAAAATCAAGATTTTGAAACTCAGGTCGAGAGATATGAAGAAATTAGCAATCTTGAGGAGGGAGTTGAGAGGAGCCCTTGAGTACATTAAAATGTTCATACCTGGCGCGTGTGATATCGGATTTTTGTGTTCAAACATGCGAATCGAAGCTATCAACACTAGCTATTCTATGGAACTAAAAAATCAAGATTTTGAAACTCAGGTCGAGAGATATGAAGAAATTAGCAATCTTGACGAGGGAGTTGAGAGGAGCCCTTGAGTATATTAAAATGTTTATACCTGGCTCGTGTGATATCGGATTTTTCTGTTCAAACATGCGAATCGAACCTAACAACGCTAGCTATGATATGGAACTAAAAAATCAAGATTTTGAAACTCAGGTCGAGAAATATGAAGAAATTAGCAATCTTGAGGAGGGAGTTGAGAGGAGCCCTTGAGTAAATTAAAATGTTTATACCTGGTGCGTGTGATATCGGATTTTTGTGTTCAAACATGCGAATCGAAGCTAACAACGCTAGCTATGACATGGTATTACAAAATCAAGATTTTGAAACTCAGGTCGAGAGACACGAGGAAATTACCTAATTTGAGGAGTGAGTTGAGAAAACCTAGTAGGTAAATTAAAATGTTCATACCTGGCTCGTGTGATATCGGATTTTTGTGTTGAAACATGCGAATCGAAGCTAACAACGCTAGCTATGACATGGTATTAAAAAATCAAGATTTTGAAACTCAGGTCGAGAGACATGACGAAATTACCTAATTTGAGGACTGAGTTGAGACGACCTAGTAGGTAAATTAAAATGTTCATATCTGGCTCGTGTGATATCGGATTTTTGTGTTCAAACATGCGAATCAAGCTAACAACGCTAGCTATTATATGGAACTAAAAAATCAAGATTTTGAAACTCAGGTCGAGAAATATGAAGAAATTAGCAATCTTGAGGAGGGAGTTGAGAGGAGCACTTGAGTATATTAAAATGTTTATACCTGGCTCGTGTGATATCGGATTTTTGTGTTCAAACATGCGAATCGAAGCTAACAATGCTAGCTATTATATCGAACTAAAAAATCAAGATTTTGAAACTCAGGTCGAGAGATATGAAGAAATTAGCAATCTTGAGGAGGGAGTTGAGAGGAGCCCTTGAGTACATTAAAATGTTCATACCTGGCGCGTGTGATATCGGATTTTTGTGTTCAAACATGCGAATCGAAGCTATCAACACTAGCTATTCTATGGAACTAAAAAATCAAGATTTTGAAACTCAGGTCGAGAGATATGAAGAAATTAGCAATCTTGACGAGGGAGTTGAGAGGAGCCCTTGAGTATATTAAAATGTTTATACCTGGCTCGTGTGATATCGGATTTTTCTGTTCAAACATGCGAATCGAACCTAACAACGCTAGCTATTCTATGGAACTAAAAAATCAAGATTTTGAAACTCAGGTCGAGAGATATGAAGAAATTAGCAATCTTGAGGAGGGAGTTGAGAGGAGCCCTTGAGTAAATTAAAATGTGTATACCTGGCGCGTGTGATATCGGATTTTTGTGTTCAAACATGCGAATCGAAGCTCACAACGCTAGCTATTATATGGAACTAGAAAATCAAGATTTTGAAACTCAGGTCGAGAGACATGACGAAATTACCTAATTTGAGGACTGAGTTGAGACGACCTAGTAGGTAAATTAAAATGTTCATACCAGGCTCGTGTGATATCGGATTTTTGTGTTCAAACATGCGAATCAAGCTAACAACGCTAGCTATTATATGGAACTAAAAAATCAAGATTTTGAAACTCAGGTCGAGAAATATGAAGAAATTAGCAATCTTGAGGAGGGAGTTGAGAGGAGCCCTTGAGTACATTAAAATGTTTATACCTGGCTCGTGTGATATCGGATTTTTGTGTTCAAACATGCGAATCGAAGCTAACAATGCTAGCTATTATATGGAACTAAAAAATCAAGATTTTGAAACTCAGGTCGAGAGATATGAAGAAATTAGCAATCTTGAGGAGGGAGTTGAGAGGAGCACTTGAGTATATTAAAATGTTTATACCTGGCTCGTGTGATATCGGATTTTTGTGTTCAAACATGCGAATCGAAGCTCACAACGCTAGCTATGACATGTTATTAAAAAATCAAGATTTTGAAACTCAGGTAGAGAGACATGACGAAATTACCTAATTTGAGGAGTGAGTTGAGAGGAGCCCTTGAGTACATTACAATGTTCATACCTGGCTCGTGTGATATCGGATTTTTGTGTTCAAACATGCGAATCGAAGCTAACAATGCTAGCTATTGTATGGAACTAAAAAATCAAGATTTTGAAACTCAGGTCCAGAGATATGAAGAAATTAGCAATCTTGAGGAGGGAGTTGAGAGGAGCCCTTGAGTACATTAAAATGTTCATACCTGGCTCGTGTGATATCGGATTATTGTGTTCAAACATGCGAATCAAGCTAACAACGCTAGCTATTATATGGAACTAAAAAATCAAGATTTTGAAACTCAGGACGAGAAATATGAAGAAATTAGCAATCTTGAGGAGGGAGTTGAGAGGAGCCCTTGAGTACATTAAAATGTGTATACCTGGCTCGTGTGATATCGGATTTTTGTGTTCAAACATGCGAATCGAAGCTAACAATGCTAGCTATTGTATGGAACTAAAAAATCAAGATTTTGAAACTCAGGTCGAGAAATATGAAGAAATTAGCAATCTTGAGGAGGGAGTTGAGAGGAGCACTTGAGTATATTAAAATGTTCATACCTAGCTCGTGTGATATCGGATTTTTGTGTTCAAACATGCGAATCGAAGCTAACAATGCTAGCTATTATATGGAACTAAAAAATCAAGATTTTGAAACTCAGGTCGAGAGATATGAAGAAATTAGCAATCTTGAGGAGGGAGTTGAGAGGAGCCCTTGAGTACATTAAAATGTTCATACCTGGCACGTGTGATATCGGATTTTTGTGTTCAAACATGCGAATCGAAGCTAACAATGCTAGCTATTATATAGAACTAAAAAATCAAGATTTTGAAACTCAGGTCGAGAGATATGAAGAAATTAGCAATCTTGAGGAGGGAGTTGAGAGGAGCCCTTGAGTACATTAAAATGTTCATACCTGGCGCGTGTGATATCGGATTTTTGTGTTCAAACATGCGAATCGAAGCTATCAACACTAGCTATTCTATGGAACTAAAAAATCAAGATTTTGAAACTCAGGTCGAGAGATATGAAGAAATTAGCAATCTTGACGAGGGAGTTGAGAGGAGCCCTTGAGTATATTAAAATGTTTATACCTGGCTCGTGTGATATCGGATTTTTCTGTTCAAACATGCGAATCGAACCTAACAACGCTAGCTATGATATGGAACTAAAAAATCAAGATTTTGAAACTCAGGTCGAGAAATATGAAGAAATTAGCAATCTTGAGGAGGGAGTTGAGAGGAGCCCTTGAGTAAATTAAAATGTTTATACCTGGTGCGTGTGATATCGGATTTTTGTGTTCAAACATGCGAATCGAAGCTAACAACGCTAGCTATGACATGGTATTACAAAATCAAGATTTTGAAACTCAGGTCGAGAGACACGAGGAAATTACCTAATTTGAGGAGTGAGTTGAGAAAACCTAGTAGGTAAATTAAAATGTTCATACCTGGCTCGTGTGATATCGGATTTTTGTGTTGAAACATGCGAATCGAAGCTAACAACGCTAGCTATGACATGGTATTAAAAAATCAAGATTTTGAAACTCAGGTCGAGAGACATGACGAAATTACCTAATTTGAGGACTGAGTTGAGACGACCTAGTAGGTAAATTAAAATGTTCATATCTGGCTCGTGTGATATCGGATTTTTGTGTTCAAACATGCGAATCAAGCTAACAACGCTAGCTATTATATGGAACTAAAAAATCAAGATTTTGAAACTCAGGTCGAGAAATATGAAGAAATTAGCAATCTTGAGGAGGGAGTTGAGAGGAGCACTTGAGTATATTAAAATGTTTATACCTGGCTCGTGTGATATCGGATTTTTGTGTTCAAACATGCGAATCGAAGCTAACAATGCTAGCTATTATATCGAACTAAAAAATCAAGATTTTGAAACTCAGGTCGAGAAATATGACGAAATTAGCAATCTTGAGGAGGGAGTTGAGAGGAGCCCTTGAGTAAATTAAAATGTTTATACCTGGCGCGTGTGATATCGGATTTTTGTGTTCAAACATGCGAATCGAAGCTAACAACGCTAGCTATGACCTGGTATTAAAAAATCAAGATTTTGAAACTCAGGTCGAGAGACATGACGAAATTACCTAATTTGAGGACTGAGTTGAGACGACCTAGTAGGTAAATTAAAATGTTCATACCTGGCGCGTGTGATATCGGATTTTTGTGTTCAAACATGCGAATCGAAGCTAACAACGCTAGCTATGACATGGTATTAAAAAATCAAGATTTTGAAACTCAGGTCGAGAGATATGAAGAAATTACCTACTTTGAGGAGGGAGTTGAGAGGAGCCCTTGAGTAAATTAAAATGTTCATACCTGGCTCGTGTGATATCGGATTTTTGTGTTCAAACATGCGAATCGAAGCTCACAACGCTAGCTATGATATGGTATTAAAAAATCATGATTTTGAAATTGAGGTCGAGAGACATGAAGAAATTAGCAATCTTGAGGAGGGAGTTGAGAGGAGCCCTTGAGTACATTAAAATGTTCATACCTGGCGCGTGTGATATCGGATTTTTGTGTTCAAACATGCGAATCGAAGCTAACAACGCTAGCTATGACATGGTATTAAAAAATCAAGATTTTGAAACTCAGGTCGAGAGATATGAAGAAATTACCTACTTTGAGGAGGGAGTTGAGAGGAGCCCTTGAGTAAATTAAAATGTTCATACCTGGCTCGTGTGATATCGGATTTTTGTGTTCAAACATGCGAATCGAAGCTCACAACGCTAGCTATGATATGGTATTAAAAAATCATGATTTTGAAATTGAAGTCGAGAGACATGAAGAAATTAGCAATCTTGAGGAGGGAGTTGAGAGGAGCCCTTGAGTACATTAAAATGTTCATACCTGGCGCGTGTGATATCGGATTTTTGTGTTCAAACATGCGAATCGAAGCTAACAACGCTAGCTATGACATGGTATTAAAAAATCAAGATTTTGAAACTCAGGTCGAGAGATATGAAGAAATTACCTACTTTGAGGAGGGAGTTGAGAGGAGCCCTTGAGTAAATTAAAATGTTCATACCTAGCTCGTGTGATATCGGATTTTTGTGTTCAAACATGCGAATCGAAGCTCACAACGCTAGCTATGATATGGTATTAAAAAATCATGATTTTGAAATTGAGGTCGAGAGACATGAAGAAATTAGCAATCTTGAGGAGGGAGTTGAGAGGAGCCCTTGAGTACATTAAAATGTTCATACCTGGCGCGTGTGATATCGGATTTTTGTGTTCAAACATGCGAATCGAAGCTAACAACGCTAGCTATGACATGGTATTAAAAAATCAAGATTTTGAAACTCAGGTCGAGAGACATGACGAAATTACCTAATTTGAGGACTGAGTTGAGACGACCTAGTAGGTAAATTAAAATGTTCATACCTGGCTCATGTGATATCGGATTTTTGTGTTCAAACATGCGAATCAAGCTAACAACGCTAGCTATTATATGGAACTAAAAAATCAAGATTTTGAAACTCAGGTCGAGAGATATGAAGAAATTAGCAATCTTGAGGAGGGAGTTGAGAGGAGCCCTTGAGTACATTAAAATGTTCATACCGGGCGCGTGTGATATCGGATTTTTCTGTTCAAACATGCGAATCGAAGCTAACAATGCTAGCTATTATATGGAACTAAAAAATCAAGATTTTGAAACTCAGGTCGAGAGATATGAAGAAATTAGCAATCTTGAGGAGGGAGTTGAGAGGAGCACTTGAGTATATTAAAATGTTTATACCTGGCTCGTGTGATATCTGATTTTTGTGTTCAAACATGCGAATCGAAGCTCACAACGCTAGCTATGACATGTTATTAAAAAATCAAGATTTTGAAACTCAGGTCGAGAAATATGAAGAAATTAGCAATCTTGAGGAGGGAGTTGAGAGGAGCCCTTGAGTAAATTAAAATGTTTATACCTGGCTCGTGTGATATCGGATTTTTGTGTTCAAACATGCGAATCGAAGCTCACAACGCTAGCTATGATATGGTATTAAAAAATCATGATTTTGAAATTGAGGTCGAGAGACATGAAGAAATTAGCAATCTTGAGGAGGGAGTTGAGAGGAGCCCTTGAGTACATTAAACTGTTCATACCTGGCACGTGTGATATCGGATTTTTGTGTTCAAACATGCGAATCGAAGCTAACAATGCTAGCTATTCTATGGAACTAAAAAATCAAGATTTTGAAACTCAGGTCGAGAGATATGAAGAAATTAGCAATCTTGAGGAGGGAGTTGAGAGGAGCACTTGAGTATATTAAAATGTTTATACCTGGCTCGTGTGATATCGGATTTTTGTGTTCAAACATGCGAATCGAAGCTCACAACGCTAGCTATGACATGTTATTAAAAAATCAAGATTTTGAAACTCAGGTCGAGAAATATGAAGAAATTAGCAATCTTGAGGAGGGAGTTGAGAGGAGCCCTTGAGTAAATTAAAATGTTTATACCTGGCGCGTGTGATATCGGATTTTTGTGTTCAAACATGCGAATCGAAGCTAACAACGCTAGCTATGACATGGTATTACAAAATCAAGATTTTGAAACTCAGGTCGAGAGACACGAGGAAATTACCTAATTTGAGGAGTGAGTTGAGAAAACCTAGTAGGTAAATTAAAATGTTCATACCTGGCTCGTGTGATATCGGATTTTTGTGTTGAAACATGCGAATCGAAGCTCACAACGCTAGCTATGACATGGTATTAAAAAATCAAGATTTTGAAACTCAGGTCGAGAGACATGACGAAATTACCTAATTTGAGGACTGAGTTGAGACGACCTAGTAGGTAAATTAAAATGTTCATATCTGGCTCGTGTGATATCGGATTTTTGTGTTCAAACATGCGAATCAAGCTAACAACGCTAGCTATTATATGGAACTAAAAAATCAAGATTTTGAAACTCAGGTCGAGAAATATGAAGAAATTAGCAATCTTGAGGAGGGAGTTGAGAGGAGCACTTGAGTATATTAAAATGTTTATACCTGGCTCGTGTGATATCGGATTTTTGTGTTCAAACATGCGAATCGAAGCTAACAATGCTAGCTATTATATCGAACTAAAAAATCAAGATTTTGAAACTCAGGTCGAGAAATATGAAGAAATTAGCAATCTTGAGGAGGGAGTTGAGAGGAACCCTTGAGTAAATTAAAATGTTTATACCTGGCGCGTGTGATATCGGATTTTTGTGTTCAAACATGCGAATCGAAGCTAACAACGCTAGCTATGACCTGGTATTAAAAAATCAAGATTTTGAAACTCAGGTCGAGAGACATGACGAAATTACCTAATTTGAGGACTGAGTTGAGACGACCTAGTAGGTAAATTAAAATGTTCATACCTGGCGCGTGTGATATCGGATTTTTGTGTTCAAACATGCGAATCGAAGCTAACAACACTAGCTATTCTATGGAACTAAAAAATCAAGATTTTGAAACTCAGGTCGAGAGATATGAAGAAATTAGCAATCTTGAGGAGGGAGTTGAGAGGAGCCCTTGAGTAAATTAAAATGTTCATACCTGGCTCGTGTGATATCGGATTTTTGTGTTCAAACATGCGAATCGAAGCTCACAACGCTAGCTATGATATGGTATTAAAAAATCATGATTTTGAAATTGAGGTCGAGAGACATGAAGAAATTAGCAATCTTGAGGAGGGAGTTGAGAGGAGCCCTTGAGTACATTAAAATGTTCATACCTGGCACGTGTGATATCGGATTTTTGTGTTCAAACATGCGAATCGAAGCTAACAATGCTAGCTATTCTATGGAACTAAAAAATCAAGATTTTGAAACTCAGGTCGAGAGATATGAAGAAATTAGCAATCTTGAGGAGGGAGTTGAGAGGAGCACTTGAGTATATTAAAATGTTTATACCTGGCTCGTGTGATATCGGATTTTTGTGTTCAAACATGCGAATCGAAGCTCACAACGCTAGCTATGACATGTTATTAAAAAATCAAGATTTTGAAACTCAGGTCGAGAAATATGAAGAAATTAGCAATCTTGAGGAGGGAGTTGAGAGGAGCCCTTGAGTAAATTAAAATGTTTATACCTGGCGCGTGTGATATCGGATTTTTGTGTTCAAACATGCGAATCGAAGCTAACAACGCTAGCTATGACATGGTATTAAAAAATCAAGATTTTGAAACTCAGGTCGAGAGACATGACGAAATTACCTAATTTGAGGACTGAGTTGAGACGACCTAGTAGGTAAATTAAAATGTTCATACCTGGCGCGTGTGATATCGGATTTTTGTGTTCAAACATGCGAATCGAAGCTAACAACGCTAGCTATGACATGGTATTAAAAAATCAAGATTTTGAAACTCAGGTCGAGAGATATGAAGAAATTACCTACTTTGAGGAGGGAGTTGAGAGGAGCCCTTGAGTAAATTAAAATGTTCATACCTGGCTCGTGTGATATCGGATTTTTGTGTTCAAACATGCGAATCGAAGCTCACAACGCTAGCTATGATATGGTATTAAAAAATCATGATTTTGAAATTGAGGTCGAGAGACATGAAGAAATTAGCAATCTTGAGGAGGGAGTTGAGAGGAGCCCTTGAGTACATTAAAATGTTCATACCTGGCGCGTGTGATATCGGATTTTTGTGTTCAAACATGCGAATCGAAGCTAACAACGCTAGCTATGACATGGTATTAAAAAATCAAGATTTTGAAACTCAGGTCGAGAGATATGAAGAAATTACCTACTTTGAGGAGGGAGTTGAGAGGAGCCCTTGAGTAAATTAAAATGTTCATACCTGGCTCGTGTGATATCGGATTTTTGTGTTCAAACATGCGAATCGAAGCTCACAACGCTAGCTATGATATGGTATTAAAAAATCATGATTTTGAAATTGAAGTCGAGAGACATGAAGAAATTAGCAATCTTGAGGAGGGAGTTGAGAGGAGCCCTTGAGTACATTAAAATGTTCATACCTGGCGCGTGTGATATCGGATTTTTGTGTTCAAACATGCGAATCGAAGCTAACAACGCTAGCTATGACATGGTATTAAAAAATCAAGATTTTGAAACTCAGGTCGAGAGATATGAAGAAATTACCTACTTTGAGGAGGGAGTTGAGAGGAGCCCTTGAGTAAATTAAAATGTTCATACCTGGCTCGTGTGATATCGGATTTTTGTGTTCAAACATGCGAATCGAAGCTCACAACGCTAGCTATGATATGGTATTAAAAAATCATGATTTTGAAATTGAGGTCGAGAGACATGAAGAAATTAGCAATCTTGAGGAGGGAGTTGAGAGGAGCCCTTGAGTACATTAAAATGTTCATACCTGGCGCGTGTGATATCGGATTTTTGTGTTCAAACATGCGAATCGAAGCTAACAACGCTAGCTATGACATGGTATTAAAAAATCAAGATTTTGAAACTCAGGTCGAGAGATATGAAGAAATTACCTACTTTGAGGAGGGAGTTGAGAGGAGCCCTTGAGTAAATTAAAATGTTCATACCTGGCTCGTGTGATATCGGATTTTTGTGTTCAAACATGCGAATCGAAGCTCACAACGCTAGCTATGATATGGTATTAAAAAATCATGATTTTGAAATTGAAGTCGAGAGACATGAAGAAATTAGCAATCTTGAGGAGGGAGTTGAGAGGAGCCCTTGAGTACATTAAAATGTTCATACCTGGCGCGTGTGATATCGGATTTTTGTGTTCAAACATGCGAATCGAAGCTAACAACGCTAGCTATGACATGGTATTAAAAAATCAAGATTTTGAAACTCAGGTCGAGAGATATGAAGAAATTACCTACTTTGAGGAGGGAGTTGAGAGGAGCCCTTGAGTAAATTAAAATGTTCATACCTAGCTCGTGTGATATCGGATTTTTGTGTTCAAACATGCGAATCGAAGCTCACAACGCTAGCTATGATATGGTATTAAAAAATCATGATTTTGAAATTGAGGTCGAGAGACATGAAGAAATTAGCAATCTTGAGGAGGGAGTTGAGAGGAGCCCTTGAGTACATTAAAATGTTCATACCTGGCGCGTGTGATATCGGATTTTTGTGTTCAAACATGCGAATCGAAGCTAACAACGCTAGCTATGACATGGTATTAAAAAATCAAGATTTTGAAACTCAGGTCGAGAGACATGACGAAATTACCTAATTTGAGGACTGAGTTGAGACGACCTAGTAGGTAAATTAAAATGTTCATACCTGGCTCGTGTGATATCGGATTTTTGTGTTCAAACATGCGAATCAAGCTAACAACGCTAGCTATTATATGGAACTAAAAAATCAAGATTTTGAAACTCAGGTCGAGAGATATGAAGAAATTAGCAATCTTGAGGAGGGAGTTGAGAGGAGCCCTTGAGTACATTAAAATGTTCATACCGGGCGCGTGTGATATCGGATTTTTCTGTTCAAACATGCGAATCGAAGCTAACAATGCTAGCTATTATATGGAACTAAAAAATCAAGATTTTGAAACTCAGGTCGCGAGATATGAAGAAATTAGCAATCTTGAGGAGGGAGTTGAGAGGAGCCCTTGAGTGCATTAAAATGTTCATACCTGGCGCGTGTGATATCGGATTTTTGTGTTCAAACATGCGAATCGAAGCTAACAACACTAGCTATTCTATGGAACTAAAAAATCAAGATTTTGAAACTCAGGTCGAGAGATATGAAGAAATTAGCAATCTTGAGGAGGGAGTTGAGAGGAGCCCTTGAGTAAATTAAAATGTTCATACCTGGCTCGTGTGATATCGGATTTTTGTGTTCAAACATGCGAATCGAAGCTCACAACGCTAGCTATGATATGGTATTAAAAAATCATGATTTTGAAACTCAGGTCGAGAGACATGAAGAAATTAGCAATCTTGAGGAGGGAGTTGAGAGGAGCCCTTGAGTACATTAAAATGTTCATACCTGGCACGTGTGATATCGGATTTTTGTGTTCAAACATGCGAATCGAAGCTAACAATGCTAGCTATTATATGGAACTAAAAAATCAAGATTTTGAAACTCAGGTCGCGAGATATGAAGAAATTAGCAATCTTGAGGAGGGAGTTGAGAGGAGCCCTTGAGTGCATTAAAATGTTCATACCTGGCGCGTGTGATATCGGATTTTTGTGTTCAAACATGCGAATCGAAGCTAACAACACTAGCTATTCTATGGAACTAAAAAATCAAGATTTTGAAACTCAGGTCGAGAGATATGAAGAAATTAGCAATCTTGAGGAGGGAGTTGAGAGGAGCCCTTGAGTAAATTAAAATGTTCATACCTGGCTCGTGTGATATCGGATTTTTGTGTTCAAACATGCGAATCGAAGCTCACAACGCTAGCTATGATATGGTATTAAAAAATCATGATTTTGAAATTGAGGTCGAGAGACATGAAGAAATTAGCAATCTTGAGGAGGGAGTTGAGAGGAGCCCTTGAGTAAATTAAAATGTTTATACCTGGCGCGTGTGATATCGGATTTTTGTGTTCAAACATGCGAATCGAAGCTAACAACGCTAGCTATGACATGGTATTAAAAAATCAAGATTTTGAAACTCAGGTCGAGAGACATGACGAAATTACCTAATTTGAGGACTGAGTTGAGACGACCTAGTAGGTAAATTAAAATGTTCATACCTGGCGCGTGTGATATCGGATTTTTGTGTTCAAACATGCGAATCGAAGCTAACAACACTAGCTATTCTATGGAACTAAAAAATCAAGATTTTGAAACTCAGGTCGAGAGATATGAAGAAATTAGCAATCTTGAGGAGGGAGTTGAGAGGAGCCCTTGAGTAAATTAAAATGTTCATACCTGGCTCGTGTGATATCGGATTTTTGTGTTCAAACATGCGAATCGAAGCTCACAACGCTAGCTATGATATGGTATTAAAAAATCAAGATTTTGAAATTGAGGTCGAGAGACATGAAGAAATTAGCAATCTTGAGGAGGGAGTTGAGAGGAGCCCTTGAGTACATTAAAATGTTCATACCTGGCGCGTGTGATATCGGATTTTTGTGTTCAAACATGCGAATCGAAGCTAACAACGCTAGCTATGACATGGTATTAAAAAATCAAGATTTTGAAACTCAGGTCGAGAGATATGAAGAAATTAGCAATCTTGAGGAGGGAGTTGAGAGGAGCCCTTGAGTACATTAAAATGTTCATACCTGGCGTGTGTGATATCGGATTTTTCTGTTCAAACATGCGAATCGAAGCTCACAACGCTAGCTATTATATGGAGGGAGTTGAAATTGAGGTCGAGAGACATGAAGAAATTAGCAATCTTGAGGAGGGAGTTGAGAGGAGCACTTGAGTATATTAAAATGTTTATACCTGGCTCGTGTGATATCGGATTTTTGTGTTCAAACATGCGAATCGAAGCTCACAACGCTAGCTATGATATGGTATTAAAAAATCATGATTTTGAAACTCAGGTCGAGAGACATGAAGAAATTAGCAATCTTGAGGAGGGAGTTGAGAGGAGCCCTTGAGTACATTAAAATGTTCATACCTGGCACGTGTGATATCGGATTTTTGTGTTCAAACATGCGAATCGAAGCTAACAATGCTAGCTATTATATGGAACTAAAAAATCAAGATTTTGAAACTCAGGTCGCGAGATATGAAGAAATTAGCAATCTTGAGGAGGGAGTTGAGAGGAGCCCTTGAGTGCATTAAAATGTTCATACCTGGCGCGTGTGATATCGGATTTTTGTGTTCAAACATGCGAATCGAAGCTAACAACACTAGCTATTCTATGGAACTAAAAAATCAAGATTTTGAAACTCAGGTCGAGAGATATGAAGAAATTAGCAATCTTGAGGAGGGAGTTGAGAGGAGCCCTTGAGTAAATTAAAATGTTCATACCTGGCTCGTGTGATATCGGATTTTTGTGTTCAAACATGCGAATCGAAGCTCACAACGCTAGCTATGATATGGTATTAAAAAATCATGATTTTGAAATTGAGGTCGAGAGACATGAAGAAATTAGCAATCTTGAGGAGGGAGTTGAGAGGAGCCCTTGAGTACATTAAAATGTTCATACCTGGCACGTGTGATATCGGATTTTTGTGTTCAAACATGCGAATCGAAGCTAACAATGCTAGCTATTCTATGGAACTAAAAAATCAAGATTTTGAAACTCAGGTCGAGAGATATGAAGAAATTAGCAATCTTGAGGAGGGAGTTGAGAGGAGCACTTGAGTATATTAAAATGTTTATACCTGGCTCGTGTGATATCGGATTTTTGTGTTCAAACATGCGAATCGAAGCTCACAACGCTAGCTATGACATGTTATTAAAAAATCAAGATTTTGAAACTCAGGTCGAGAAATATGAAGAAATTAGCAATCTTGAGGAGGGAGTTGAGAGGAGCCCTTGAGTAAATTAAAATGTTTATACCTGGCGCGTGTGATATCGGATTTTTGTGTTCAAACATGCGAATCGAAGCTAACAACGCTAGCTATGACATGGTATTAAAAAATCAAGATTTTGAAACTCAGGTCGAGAGACATGACGAAATTACCTAATTTGAGGACTGAGTTGAGACGACCTAGTAGGTAAATTAAAATGTTCATACCTGGCGCGTGTGATATCGGATTTTTGTGTTCAAACATGCGAATCGAAGCTAACAACACTAGCTATTCTATGGAACTAAAAAATCAAGATTTTGAAACTCAGGTCGAGAGATATGAAGAAATTAGCAATCTTGAGGAGGGAGTTGAGAGGAGCCCTTGAGTAAATTAAAATGTTCATACCTGGCTCGTGTGATATCGGATTTTTGTGTTCAAACATGCGAATCGAAGCTCACAACGCTAGCTATGATATGGTATTAAAAAATCATGATTTTGAAATTGAGGTCGAGAGACATGAAGAAATTAGCAATCTTGAGGAGGGAGTTGAGAGGAGCCCTTGAGTACATTAAAATGTTCATACCTGGCACGTGTGATATCGGATTTTTGTGTTCAAACATGCGAATCGAAGCTAACAATGCTAGCTATTCTATGGAACTAAAAAATCAAGATTTTGAAACTCAGGTCGAGAGATATGAAGAAATTAGCAATCTTGAGGAGGGAGTTGAGAGGAGCACTTGAGTATATTAAAATGTTTATACCTGGCTCGTGTGATATCGGATTTTTGTGTTCAAACATGCGAATCGAAGCTCACAACGCTAGCTATGACATGTTATTAAAAAATCAAGATTTTGAAACTCAGGTCGAGAAATATGAAGAAATTAGCAATCTTGAGGAGGGAGTTGAGAGGAGCCCTTGAGTAAATTAAAATGTTTATACCTGGCGCGTGTGATATCGGATTTTTGTGTTCAAACATGCGAATCGAAGCTAACAACGCTAGCTATGACATGGTATTAAAAAATCAAGATTTTGAAACTCAGGTCGAGAGACATGACGAAATTACCTAATTTGAGGACTGAGTTGAGACGACCTAGTAGGTAAATTAAAATGTTCATACCTGGCGCGTGTGATATCGGATTTTTGTGTTCAAACATGCGAATCGAAGCTAACAACACTAGCTATTCTATGGAACTAAAAAATCAAGATTTTGAAACTCAGGTCGAGAGATATGAAGAAATTAGCAATCTTGAGGAGGGAGTTGAGAGGAGCCCTTGAGTAAATTAAAATGTTCATACCTGGCTCGTGTGATATCGGATTTTTGTGTTCAAACATGCGAATCGAAGCTCACAACGCTAGCTATGATATGGTATTAAAAAATCATGATTTTGAAATTGAGGTCGAGAGACATGAAGAAATTAGCAATCTTGAGGAGGGAGTTGAGAGGAGCCCTTGAGTACATTAAAATGTTCATACCTGGCGCGTGTGATATCGGATTTTTGTGTTCAAACATGCGAATCGAAGCTAACAACGCTAGCTATGACATGGTATTAAAAAATCAAGATTTTGAAACTCAGGTCGAGAGATATGAAGAAATTAGCAATCTTGAGGAGGGAGTTGAGAGGAGCCCTTGAGTACATTAAAATGTTCATACCTGGCGTGTGTGATATCGGATTTTTCTGTTCAAACATGCGAATCGAAGCTCACAACGCTAGCTATTATATGGAACTAAAAAATCAAGATTTTGAAACTCAGGTCGAGAGATATGAAGAAATTAGCAATCTTGACGAGGGAGTTGAGAGGAGCCCTTGAGTACATTAAAATGTTCATACCTGGCGCGTGTGATATCGGATTTTTCTGTTCAAACATGCGAATCGAAGCTAACAACGCTAGCTATTATATGGAACTAAAAAATCAAGATTTTGAAACTCAGGTCGAGAAATATGAAGAAATTACCTAATTTGACGACTGAGTTGAGACGACCTAGTAGGTAAATTAAAATGTTCATACCTGGCTCGTGTGATATCGGATTTTTGTGTTCAAACATGCGAATCAAGCTAACACCGCTAGCTATTATATGGAACTAAAAAATCAAGATTTTGAAACTCAGGTCGAGAGATATGAAGAAATTAGCAATCTTGAGGAGGGAGTTGAGAGGAGCCCTTGAGTACATTAAAATGTTCATACCTGGCGCGTGTGATATCGGATTTTTGTGTTCAAACATGCGAATCGAAGCTAACAATGCTAGCTATTATATGGAACTAGAAAATCAAGATTTTGAAACTCAGGTCGAGAGATATGAAGAAATTAGCAATCTTGAGGAGGGAGTTGAGAGGAGCCCTTGAGTACATTAAAATGTTCATACCTGGCACGTGTGATATCGGATTTTTGTGTTCAAACATGCGAATCGAAGCTAACAATGCTAGCTATTCTATGGAACTAAAAAATCAAGATTTTGAAACTCAGGTCGAGAGATATGAAGAAATTAGCAATCTTGAGGAGGGAGTTGAGAGGAGCACTTGAGTATATTAAAATGTTTATACCTGGCTCGTGTGATATCGGATTTTTGTGTTCAAACATGCGAATCGAAGCTCACAACGCTAGCTATGACATGTTATTAAAAAATCAAGATTTTGAAACTCAGGTCGAGAAATATGAAGAAATTAGCAATCTTGAGGAGGGAGTTGAGAGGAGCCCTTGAGTAAATTAAAATGTTTATACCTGGCGCGTGTGATATCGGATTTTTGTGTTCAAACATGCGAATCGAAGCTAACAACGCTAGCTATGACATGGTATTAAAAAATCAAGATTTTGAAACTCAGGTCGAGAGACATGACGAAATTACCTAATTTGAGGACTGAGTTGAGACGACCTAGTAGGTAAATTAAAATGTTCATACCTGGCGCGTGTGATATCGGATTTTTGTGTTCAAACATGCGAATCGAAGCTAACAACACTAGCTATTCTATGGAACTAAAAAATCAAGATTTTGAAACTCAGGTCGAGAGATATGAAGAAATTAGCAATCTTGAGGAGGGAGTTGAGAGGAGCCCTTGAGTAAATTAAAATGTTCATACCTGGCTCGTGTGATATCGGATTTTTGTGTTCAAACATGCGAATCGAAGCTCACAACGCTAGCTATGATATGGTATTAAAAAATCATGATTTTGAAATTGAGGTCGAGAGACATGAAGAAATTAGCAATCTTGAGGAGGGAGTTGAGAGGAGCCCTTGAGTACATTAAAATGTTCATACCTGGCACGTGTGATATCGGATTTTTGTGTTCAAACATGCGAATCGAAGCTAACAATGCTAGCTATTCTATGGAACTAAAAAATCAAGATTTTGAAACTCAGGTCGAGAGATATGAAGAAATTAGCAATCTTGAGGAGGGAGTTGAGAGGAGCACTTGAGTATATTAAAATGTTTATACCTGGCTCGTGTGATATCGGATTTTTGTGTTCAAACATGCGAATCGAAGCTCACAACGCTAGCTATGACATGTTATTAAAAAATCAAGATTTTGAAACTCAGGTCGAGAAATATGAAGAAATTAGCAATCTTGAGGAGGGAGTTGAGAGGAGCCCTTGAGTAAATTAAAATGTTTATACCTGGCGCGTGTGATATCGGATTTTTGTGTTCAAACATGCGAATCGAAGCTAACAACGCTAGCTATGACATGGTATTAAAAAATCAAGATTTTGAAACTCAGGTCGAGAGACATGACGAAATTACCTAATTTGAGGACTGAGTTGAGACGACCTAGTAGGTAAATTAAAATGTTCATACCTGGCGCGTGTGATATCGGATTTTTGTGTTCAAACATGCGAATCGAAGCTAACAACACTAGCTATTCTATGGAACTAAAAAATCAAGATTTTGAAACTCAGGTCGAGAGATATGAAGAAATTAGCAATCTTGAGGAGGGAGTTGAGAGGAGCCCTTGAGTAAATTAAAATGTTCATACCTGGCTCGTGTGATATCGGATTTTTGTGTTCAAACATGCGAATCGAAGCTCACAACGCTAGCTATGATATGGTATTAAAAAATCATGATTTTGAAATTGAGGTCGAGAGACATGAAGAAATTAGCAATCTTGAGGAGGGAGTTGAGAGGAGCCCTTGAGTACATTAAAATGTTCATACCTGGCGCGTGTGATATCGGATTTTTGTGTTCAAACATGCGAATCGAAGCTAACAACGCTAGCTATGACATGGTATTAAAAAATCAAGATTTTGAAACTCAGGTCGAGAGATATGAAGAAATTAGCAATCTTGAGGAGGGAGTTGAGAGGAGCCCTTGAGTACATTAAAATGTTCATACCTGGCGTGTGTGATATCGGATTTTTCTGTTCAAACATGCGAATCGAAGCTCACAACGCTAGCTATTATATGGAACTAAAAAATCAAGATTTTGAAACTCAGGTCGAGAGATATGAAGAAATTAGCAATCTTGACGAGGGAGTTGAGAGGAGCCCTTGAGTACATTAAAATGTTCATACCTGGCGCGTGTGATATCGGATTTTTCTGTTCAAACATGCGAATCGAAGCTAACAACGCTAGCTATTATATGGAACTAAAAAATCAAGATTTTGAAACTCAGGTCGAGAAATATGAAGAAATTACCTAATTTGACGACTGAGTTGAGACGACCTAGTAGGTAAATTAAAATGTTCATACCTGGCTCGTGTGATATCGGATTTTTGTGTTCAAACATGCGAATCAAGCTAACACCGCTAGCTATTATATGGAACTAAAAAATCAAGATTTTGAAACTCAGGTCGAGAGATATGAAGAAATTAGCAATCTTGAGGAGGGAGTTGAGAGGAGCCCTTGAGTACATTAAAATGTTCATACCTGGCGCGTGTGATATCGGATTTTTGTGTTCAAACATGCGAATCGAAGCTAACAATGCTAGCTATTATATGGAACTAAAAAATCAAGATTTTGAAACTCAGGTCGAGAAATATGAAGAAATTAGCAATCTTGAGGAGGGAGTTGAGAGGAGCCCTTGAGTACATTAAAATGTTCATACCTGGCGCGTGTGATATCGGATTTTTGTGTTCAAACATGCGAATCGAAGCTAACAATGCTAGCTATTATATGGAACTAGAAAATCAAGATTTTGAAACTCAGGTCGAGAGATATGAAGAAATTAGCAATCTTGAGGAGGGAGTTGAGAGGAGCCCTTGAGTACATTAAAATGTTCATACCTGGCGCGTGTGATATCGGATTTTTGTGTTCAAACATGCGAATCGAAGCTATCAACACTAGCTATTCTATGGAACTAAAAAATCAAGATTTTGAAACTCAGGTCGAGAGATATGAAGAAAATAGCAATCTTGAAGAGGGAGTTGAGAGGAGCCCTTGAGTAAATTAAAATGTTCATACCTGGCTCGTGTGATATCGGATTTTTGTGTTCAAACATGCGAATCGAAGCTCACAACGCTAGCTATGATATGGTATTAAAAAATCATGATTTTGAAATTGAGGTCGAGAGACATGAAGAAATTAGCAATCTTGAGGAGGGAGTTGAGAGGAGCCCTTGAGTACATTAAAATGTTCATACCTGGCGCGTGTGATATCGGATTTTTCTGTTCAAACATGCGAATCGAACCTAACAACGCTAGCTATGATATGGAACTAAAAAATCAAGATTTTGAAACTCAGGTCGAGAGATATGAAGAAATTAGCAATCTTGACGAGGGAGTTGAGAGGAGCCCTTGAGTACATTAAAATGTTCATACCTGGCGCGTGTGATATCGGATTTTTCTGTTCAAACATGCGAATCGAAGCTAACAACGCTAGCTATTATATGGAACTAAAAAATCAAGATTTTGAAACTCAGGTCGAGAGATATGAAGAAATTAGCAATCTTGAGGAGGGAGTTGAGAGGAGCACTTGAGTATATTAAAATGTTTATACCTGGCTCGTGTGATATCGGATTTTTGTGTTCAAACATGCGAATCGAAGCTCACAACGCTAGCTATGACATGTTATTAAAAAATCAAGATTTTGAAACTCAGGTCGAGAAATATGAAGAAATTAGCAATCTTGAGGAGGGAGTTGAGAGGAGCCCTTGAGTAAATTAAAATGTTTATACCTGGCGCGTGTGATATCGGATTTTTGTGTTCAAACATGCGAATCGAAGCTAACAACGCTAGCTATGACATGGTATTAAAAAATCAAGATTTTGAAACTCAGGTCGAGAGACATGACGAAATTACCTAATTTGAGGACTGAGTTGAGACGACCTAGTAGGTAAATTAAAATGTTCATACCTGGCGCGTGTGATATCGGATTTTTGTGTTCAAACATGCGAATCGAAGCTAACAACACTAGCTATTCTATGGAACTAAAAAATCAAGATTTTGAAACTCAGGTCGAGAGATATGAAGAAATTAGCAATCTTGAGGAGGGAGTTGAGAGGAGCCCTTGAGTAAATTAAAATGTTCATACCTGGCTCGTGTGATATCGGATTTTTGTGTTCAAACATGCGAATCGAAGCTCACAACGCTAGCTATGATATGGTATTAAAAAATCATGATTTTGAAATTGAGGTCGAGAGACATGAAGAAATTAGCAATCTTGAGGAGGGAGTTGAGAGGAGCCCTTGAGTACATTAAAATGTTCATACCTGGCGCGTGTGATATCGGATTTTTGTGTTCAAACATGCGAATCGAAGCTAACAACGCTAGCTATGACATGGTATTAAAAAATCAAGATTTTGAAACTCAGGTCGAGAGATATGAAGAAATTAGCAATCTTGAGGAGGGAGTTGAGAGGAGCCCTTGAGTACATTAAAATGTTCATACCTGGCGTGTGTGATATCGGATTTTTCTGTTCAAACATGCGAATCGAAGCTCACAACGCTAGCTATTATATGGAACTAAAAAATCAAGATTTTGAAACTCAGGTCGAGAGATATGAAGAAATTAGCAATCTTGACGAGGGAGTTGAGAGGAGCCCTTGAGTACATTAAAATGTTCATACCTGGCGCGTGTGATATCGGATTTTTCTGTTCAAACATGCGAATCGAAGCTAACAACGCTAGCTATTATATGGAACTAAAAAATCAAGATTTTGAAACTCAGGTCGAGAAATATGAAGAAATTACCTAATTTGACGACTGAGTTGAGACGACCTAGTAGGTAAATTAAAATGTTCATACCTGGCTCGTGTGATATCGGATTTTTGTGTTCAAACATGCGAATCAAGCTAACACCGCTAGCTATTATATGGAACTAAAAAATCAAGATTTTGAAACTCAGGTCGAGAGATATGAAGAAATTAGCAATCTTGAGGAGGGAGTTGAGAGGAGCCCTTGAGTACATTAAAATGTTCATACCTGGCGCGTGTGATATCGGATTTTTGTGTTCAAACATGCGAATCGAAGCTAACAATGCTAGCTATTATATGGAACTAAAAAATCAAGATTTTGAAACTCAGGTCGAGAAATATGAAGAAATTAGCAATCTTGAGGAGGGAGTTGAGAGGAGCCCTTGAGTACATTAAAATGTTCATACCTGGCGCGTGTGATATCGGATTTTTGTGTTCAAACATGCGAATCGAAGCTAACAATGCTAGCTATTATATGGAACTAGAAAATCAAGATTTTGAAACTCAGGTCGAGAGATATGAAGAAATTAGCAATCTTGAGGAGGGAGTTGAGAGGAGCCCTTGAGTACATTAAAATGTTCATACCTGGCGCGTGTGATATCGGATTTTTGTGTTCAAACATGCGAATCGAAGCTATCAACACTAGCTATTCTATGGAACTAAAAAATCAAGATTTTGAAACTCAGGTCGAGAGATATGAAGAAATTAGCAATCTTGAAGAGGGAGTTGAGAGGAGCCCTTGAGTAAATTAAAATGTTCATACCTGGCTCGTGTGATATCGGATTTTTGTGTTCAAACATGCGAATCGAAGCTCACAACGCTAGCTATGATATGGTATTAAAAAATCATGATTTTGAAATTGAGGTCGAGAGACATGAAGAAATTAGCAATCTTGAGGAGGGAGTTGAGAGGAGCCCTTGAGTACATTAAAATGTTCATACCTGGCGCGTGTGATATCGGATTTTTCTGTTCAAACATGCGAATCGAACCTAACAACGCTAGCTATGATATGGAACTAAAAAATCAAGATTTTGAAACTCAGGTCGAGAGATATGAAGAAATTAGCAATCTTGACGATGGAGTTGAGAGGAGCCCTTGAGTACATTAAAATGTTCATACCTGGCGCGTGTGATATCGGATTTTTCTGTTCAAACATGCGAATCGAAGCTAACAACGCTAGCTATTATATGGAACTAAAAAATCAAGATTTTGAAACTCAGGTCGAGAAATATGAAGAAATTAGCAATCTTGAGGAGGGAGTTGAGAGGAGCCCTTGAGTACATTAAAATGTTCATACCTGGCGCGTGTGATATCGGATTTTTGTGTTCAAACATGCGAATCGAAGCTAACAATGCTAGCTATTATATGGAACTAGAAAATCAAGATTTTGAAACTCAGGTCGAGAGATATGAAGAAATTAGCAATCTTGAGGAGGGAGTTGAGAGGAGCCCTTGAGTACATTAAAATGTTCATACCTGGCGCGTGTGATATCGGATTTTTGTGTTCAAACATGCGAATCGAAGCTATCAACACTAGCTATTCTATGGAACTAAAAAATCAAGATTTTGAAACTCAGGTCGAGAGATATGAAGAAATTAGCAATCTTGAGGAGGGAGTTGAGAGGAGCCCTTGAGTAAATTAAAATGTTCATACCTGGCTCGTGTGATATCGGATTTTTGTGTTCAAACATGCGAATCGAAGCTCACAACGCTAGCTATGATATGGTATTAAAAAATCATGATTTTGAAATTGAGGTCGAGAGACATGAAGAAATTAGCAATCTTGAGGAGGGAGTTGAGAGGAGCCCTTGAGTACATTAAAATGTTCATACCTGGCGCGTGTGATATCGGATTTTTGTGTTCAAACATGCGAATCGAAGCTAACAACGCTAGCTATGACATGGTATTAAAAAATCAAGATTTTGAAACTCAGGTCGAGAGATATGAAGAAATTAGCAATCTTGAGGAGGGAGTTGAGAGGAGCCCTTGAGTACATTAAAATGTTCATACCTGGCGCGTGTGATATCGGATTTTTCTGTTCAAACATGCGAATCGAAGCTAACAACGCTAGCTATTATATGGAACTAAAAAATCAAGATTTTGAAACTCAGGTCGACAGATATGAAGAAATTAGCAATCTTGACGAGGGAGTTGAGAGGAGCCCTTGAGTACATTAAAATGTTCATACCTGGCGCGTGTGATATCGGATTTTTCTATTCAAACATGCGAATCGAAGCTAACAACGCTAGCTATTATATGGAACTAAAAAATCAAGATTTTGAAACTCAGGTCGAGAGATATGAAGAAATTAGCAATCTTGACGAGGGAGTTGAGAGGAGCCCTTGAGTAAATTAAAATGTTCATACCTGGCTCGTGTGATATCGGATTTTTGTGTTCAAACATGCGAATCGAAGCTCACAACGCTAGCTATGATATGGTATTAAAAAATCATGATTTTGAAATTGAGGTCGAGAGACATGAAGAAATTAGCAATCTTGAGGAGGGAGTTGAGAGGAGCCCTTGAGTACATTAAAATGTTCATACCTGGCGCGTGTGATATCGGATTTTTCTGTTCAAACATGCGAATCGAACCTAACAACGCTAGCTATGATATGGAACTAAAAAATCAAGATTTTGAAACTCAGGTCGAGAGATATGAAGAAATTAGCAATCTTGACGAGGGAGTTGAGAGGAGCCCTTGAGTACATTAAAATGTTCATACCTGGCGCGTGTGATATCGGATTTTTCTGTTCAAACATGCGAATCGAAGCTAACAACGCTAGCTATTATATGGAACTAAAAAATCAAGATTTTGAAACTCAGGTCGAGAAATATGAAGAAATTAGCAATCTTGAGGAGGGAGTTGAGAGGAGCCCTTGAGTACATTAAAATGTTCATACCTGGCGCGTGTGATATCGGATTTTTGTGTTCAAACATGCGAATCGAAGCTAACAATGCTAGCTATTATATGGAACTAGAAAATCAAGATTTTGAAACTCAGGTCGAGAGATATGAAGAAATTAGCAATCTTGAGGAGGGAGTTGAGAGGAGCCCTTGAGTACATTAAAATGTTCATACCTGGCGCGTGTGATATCGGATTTTTGTGTTCAAACATGCGAATCGAAGCTATCAACACTAGCTATTCTATGGAACTAAAAAATCAAGATTTTGAAACTCAGGTCGAGAGATATGAAGAAATTAGCAATCTTGAGGAGGGAGTTGAGAGGAGCCCTTGAGTAAATTAAAATGTTCATACCTGGCTCGTGTGATATCGGATTTTTGTGTTCAAACATGCGAATCGAAGCTCACAACGCTAGCTATGATATGGTATTAAAAAATCATGATTTTGAAATTGAGGTCGAGAGACATGAAGAAATTAGCAATCTTGAGGAGGGAGTTGAGAGGAGCCCTTGAGTACATTAAAATGTTCATACCTGGCGCGTGTGATATCGGATTTTTGTGTTCAAACATGCGAATCGAAGCTAACAACGCTAGCTATGACATGGTATTAAAAAATCAAGATTTTGAAACTCAGGTCGAGAGATATGAAGAAATTAGCAATCTTGAGGAGGGAGTTGAGAGGAGCCCTTGAGTACATTAAAATGTTCATACCTGGCGCGTGTGATATCGGATTTTTCTGTTCAAACATGCGAATCGAAGCTAACAACGCTAGCTATTATATGGAACTAAAAAATCAAGATTTTGAAACTCAGGTCGACAGATATGAAGAAATTAGCAATCTTGACGAGGGAGTTGAGAGGAGCCCTTGAGTACATTAAAATGTTCATACCTGGCGCGTGTGATATCGGATTTTTCTGTTCAAACATGCGAATCGAAGCTAACAACGCTAGCTATTATATGGAACTAAAAAATCAAGATTTTGAAACTCAGGTCGAGAAATATGAAGAAATTACCTAATTTGACGACTGAGTTGAGACGACCTAGTAGGTAAATTAAAATGTTCATACCTGGCTCGTGTGATATCGGATTTTTGTGTTCAAACATGCGAATCAAGCTAACAACGCTAGCTATTATATGGAACTAAAAAATCAAGATTTTGAAACTCAGGTCGAGAGATATGAAGAAATTAGCAATCTTGAGGAGGGAGTTGAGAGGAGCCCTTGAGTACATTAAAATGTTCATACCTGGCGCGTGTGATATCGGATTTTTGTGTTCAAACATGCGAATCGAAGCTAACAATGCTAGCTATTATATGGAACTAAAAAATCAAGATTTTGAAACTCAGGTCGAGAAATATGAAGAAATTAGCAATCTTGAGGAGGGAGTTGAGAGGAGCCCTTGAGTACATTAAAATGTTCATACCTGGCGCGTGTGATATCGGATTTTTGTGTTCAAACATGCGAATCGAAGCTAACAATGCTAGCTATTATATGGAACTAAAAAATCAAGATTTTGAAACTCAGGTCGAGAGATATGAAGAAATTAGCAATCTTGAGGAGGGAGTTGAGAGGAGCCCTTGAGTACATTAAAATGTTCATACCTGGCGCGTGTGATATCGGATTTTTGTGTTCAAACATGCGAATCGAAGCTATCAACACTAGCTATTCTATGGAACTAAAAAATCAAGATTTTGAAACTCAGGTCGAGAGATATGAAGAAATTAGCAATCTTGAAGAGGGAGTTGAGAGGAGCCCTTGAGTAAATTAAAATGTTCATACCTGGCTCGTGTGATATCGGATTTTTGTGTTCAAACATGCGAATCGAAGCTCACAACGCTAGCTATGATATGGTATTAAAAAATCATGATTTTGAAATTGAGGTCGAGAGACATGAAGAAATTAGCAATCTTGAGGAGGGAGTTGAGAGGAGCCCTTGAGTACATTAAAATGTTCATACCTGGCGCGTGTGATATCGGATTTTTGTGTTCAAACATGCGAATCGAAGCTAACAACGCTAGCTATGACATGGTTTTAAAAAATCAAGATTTCGAAACTCAGGTCGAGAGATATGAAGAAATTAGCAATCTTGAGGAGGGAGTTGAGAGGAGCCCTTGAGTACATTAAAATGTTCATACCTGGCGCGTGTGATATCGGATTTTTCTGTTCAAACATGCGAATCGAACCTAACAACGCTAGCTATTATATGGAACTAAAAAATCAAGATTTTGAAACTCAGGTCGAGAGATATGAAGAAATTAGCAATCTTGAGGAGGGAGTTGAGAGGAGCCCTTGAGTACATTAAAATGTTCATACCTGGCGCGTGTGATATCGGATTTTTCTGTTCAAACATGCGAATCGAACCTAACAACGCTACCTATGATATGGAACTAAAAAATCAAGATTTTGAAACTCAGGTCGAGAGATATGAAGAAATTAGCAATCTTGAGGAGGGAGTTGAGAGGAGCCCTTGAGTACATTAAAATGTTCATACCTGGCGCGTGTGATATCGGATTTTTGTGTTCAAACATGCGAATCGAAGCTAACAATGCTAGCTATTATATGGAACTAAAAAATCAAGATTTTGAAACTCAGGTCGAGAAATATGAAGAAATTAGCAATCTTGAGGAGGGAGTTGAGAGGAGCCCTTGAGTACATTAAAATGTTCATACCTGGCGCGTGTGATATCGGATTTTTGTGTTCAAACATGCGAATCAAGCTAACAACGCTAGCTATTATATGGAACTAAAAAATCAAGATTTTGAAACTCAGGTCGAGAGATATGAAGAAATTAGCAATCTTGAGGAGGGAGTTGAGAGGAGCCCTTGAGTACATTAAAATGTTCATACCTGGCGCGTGTGATATCGGATTTTTGTGTTCAAACATGCGAATCGAAGCTAACAATGCTAGCTATTATATGGAACTAAAAAATCAAGATTTTGAAACTCAGGTCGAGAAATATGAAGAAATTAGCAATCTTGAGGAGGGAGTTGAGAGGAGCCCTTGAGTACATTAAAATGTTCATACCTGGCGCGTGTGATATCGGATTTTTGTGTTCAAACATGCGAATCGAAGCTAACAATGCTAGCTATTATATGGAACTAAAAAATCAAGATTTTGAAACTCAGGTCGAGAAATATGAAGAAATTAGCAATCTTGAGGAGGGAGTTGAGAGGAGCCCTTGAGTACATTAAAATGTTCATACCTGGCGCGTGTGATATCGGATTTTTGTGTTCAAACATGCGAATCGAAGCTAACAATGCTAGCTATTATATGGAACTAAAAAATCAAGATTTTGAAACTCAGGTCGAGAGATATGAAGAAATTAGCAATCTTGAGGAGGGAGTTGAGAGGAGCCCTTGAGTACATTAAAATGTTCATACCTGGCGCGTGTGATATCGGATTTTTGTGTTCAAACATGCGAATCGAAGCTATCAACACTAGCTATTCTATGGAACTAAAAAATCAAGATTTTGAAACTCAGGTCGAGAGATATGAAGAAATTAGCAATCTTGAAGAGGGAGTTGAGAGGAGCCCTTGAGTAAATTAAAATGTTCATACCTGGCTCGTGTGATATCGGATTTTTGTGTTCAAACATGCGAATCGAAGCTCACAACGCTAGCTATGATATGGTATTAAAAAATCATGATTTTGAAATTGAGGTCGAGAGACATGAAGAAATTAGCAATCTTGAGGAGGGAGTTGAGAGGAGCCCTTGAGTACATTAAAATGTTCATACCTGGCGCGTGTGATATCGGATTTTTCTGTTCAAACATGCGAATCGAACCTAACAACGCTAGCTATGATATGGAACTAAAAAATCAAGATTTTGAAACTCAGGTCGAGAGATATGAAGAAATTAGCAATCTTGACGAGGGAGTTGAGAGGAGCCCTTGAGTACATTAAAATGTTCATACCTGGCGCGTGTGATATCGGATTTTTCTGTTCAAACATGCGAATCGAAGCTAACAACGCTAGCTATTATATGGAACTAAAAAATCAAGATTTTGAAACTCAGGTCGAGAAATATGAAGAAATTAGCAATCTTGAGGAGGGAGTTGAGAGGAGCCCTTGAGTACATTAAAATGTTCATACCTGGCGCGTGTGATATCGGATTTTTGTGTTCAAACATGCGAATCGAAGCTAACAACGCTACCTATGATATGGAACTAAAAAATCAAGATTTTGAAACTCAGGTCGAGAGATATGAAGAAATTAGCAATCTTGAGGAGGGAGTTGAGAGGAGCCCTTGAGTACATTAAAATGTTCATACCTGGCGCGTGTGATATCGGATTTTTGTGTTCAAACATGCGAATCGAAGCTAACAATGCTAGCTATTATATGGAACTAAAAAATCAAGATTTTGAAACTCAGGTCGAGAAATATGAAGAAATTAGCAATCTTGAGGAGGGAGTTGAGAGGAGCCCTTGAGTACATTAAAATGTTCATACCTGGCGCGTGTGATATCGGATTTTTGTGTTCAAACATGCGAATCGAAGCTAACAATGCTAGCTATTATATGGAACTAAAAAATCAAGATTTTGAAACTCAGGTCGAGAGATATGAAGAAATTAGCAATCTTGAGGAGGGAGTTGAGAGGAGCCCTTGAGTACATTAAAATGTTCATACCTGGCGCGTGTGATATCGGATTTTTCTGTTCAAACATGCGAATCGAACCTAACAACGCTAGCTATGATATGGAACTAAAAAATCAAGATTTTGAAACTCAGGTCGAGAGATATGAAGAAATTAGCAATCTTGAGGAGGGAGTTGAGAGGAGCCCTTGAGTACATTAAAATGTTCATACCTGGCGCGTGTGATATCGGATTTTTCTGTTCAAACATGCGAATCGAAGCTAACAACGCTAGCTATTATATGGAACTAAAAAATCAAGATTTTGAAACTCAGGTCGAGAAATATGAAGAAATTAGCAATCTTGAGGAGGGAGTTGAGAGGAGCCCTTGAGTACATTAAAATGTTCATACCTGGCGCGTGTGATATCGGATTTTTGTGTTCAAACATGCGAATCGAAGCTAACAATGCTAGCTATTATATGGAACTAGAAAATCAAGATTTTGAAACTCAGGTCGAGAGATATGAAGAAATTAGCAATCTTGAGGAGGGAGTTGAGAGGAGCCCTTGAGTACATTAAAATGTTCATACCTGGCGCGTGTGATATCGGATTTTTGTGTTCAAACATGCGAATCGAAGCTATCAACACTAGCTATTCTATGGAACTAAAAAATCAAGATTTTGAAACTCAGGTCGAGAGATATGAAGAAATTAGCAATCTTGAGGAGGGAGTTGAGAGGAGCCCTTGAGTAAATTAAAATGTTCATACCTGGCTCGTGTGATATCGGATTTTTGTGTTCAAACATGTGAATCGAAGCTCACAACGCTAGCTATGATATGGTATTAAAAAATCATGATTTTGAAATTGAGGTCGAGAGACATGAAGAAATAAGCAATCTTGAGGAGGGAGTTGAGAGGAGCCCTTGAGTACATTAAAATGTTCATACCTGGCGCGTGTGATATCGGATTTTTGTGTTCAAACATGCGAATCGAAGCTAACAACGCTAGCTATGACATGGTATTAAAAAATCAAGATTTTGAAACTCAGGTCGAGAGATATGAAGAAATTAGCAATCTTGAGGAGGGAGTTGAGAGGAGCCCTTGAGTACATTAAAATGTTCATACCTGGCGCGTGTGATATCGGATTTTTCTGTTCAAACATGCGAATCGAAGCTAACAACGCTAGCTATTATATGGAACTAAAAAATCAAGATTTTGAAACTCAGGTCGACAGATATGAAGAAATTAGCAATCTTGACGAGGGAGTTGAGAGGAGCCCTTGAGTACATTAAAATGTTCATACCTGGCGCGTGTGATATCGGATTTTTCTATTCAAACATGCGAATCGAAGCTAACAACGCTAGCTATTATATGGAACTAAAAAATCAAGATTTTGAAACTCAGGTCGAGAAATATGAAGAAATTACCTAATTTGACGACTGAGTTGAGACGACCTAGTAGGTAAATTAAAATGTTCATGCCTGGCTCGTGTGATATCGGATTTTTGTGTTCAAACATGCGAATCAAGCTAACAACGCTAGCTATTATATGGAACTAAAAAATCAAGATTTTGAAACTCAGGTCGAGAGATATGAAGAAATTAGCAATCTTGAGGAGGGAGTTGAGAGGAGCCCTTGAGTACATTAAAATGTTCATACCTGGCGCGTGTGATATCGGATTTTTGTGTTCAAACATGCGAATCGAAGCTAACAATGCTAGCTATTATATGGAACTAAAAAATCAAGATTTTGAAACTCAGGTCGAGAAATATGAAGAAATTAGCAATCTTGAGGAGGGAGTTGAGAGGAGCCCTTGAGTACATTAAAATGTTCATACCTGGCGCGTGTGATATCGGATTTTTGTGTTCAAACATGCGAATCGAAGCTAACAATGCTAGCTATTATATGGAACTAAAAAATCAAGATTTTGAAACTCAGGTCGAGAGATATGAAGAAATTAGCAATCTTGAGGAGGGAGTTGAGAGGAGCCCTTGAGTACATTAAAATGTTCATACCTGGCGCGTGTGATATCGGATTTTTGTGTTCAAACATGCGAATCGAAGCTATCAACACTAGCTATTCTATGGAACTAAAAAATCAAGATTTTGAAACTCAGGTCGAGAGATATGAAGAAATTAGCAATCTTGAAGAGGGAGTTGAGAGGAGCCCTTGAGTAAATTAAAATGTTCATACCTGGCTCGTGTGATATCGGATTTTTGTGTTCAAACATGCGAATCGAAGCTCACAACGCTAGCTATGATATGGTATTAAAAAATCATGATTTTGAAATTGAGGTCGAGAGACATGAAGAAATTAGCAATCTTGAGGAGGGAGTTGAGAGGAGCCCTTGAGTACATTAAAATGTTCATACCTGGCGCGTGTGATATCGGATTTTTGTGTTCAAACATGCGAATCGAAGCTAACAACGCTAGCTATGACATGGTTTTAAAAAATCAAGATTTCGAAACTCAGGTCGAGAGATATGAAGAAATTAGCAATCTTGAGGAGGGAGTTGAGAGGAGCCCTTGAGTACATTAAAATGTTCATACCTGGCGCGTGTGATATCGGATTTTTCTGTTCAAACATGCGAATCGAACCTAACAACGCTAGCTATTATATGGAACTAAAAAATCAAGATTTTGAAACTCAGGTCGAGAGATATGAAGAAATTAGCAATCTTGAGGAGGGAGTTGAGAGGAGCCCTTGAGTACATTAAAATGTTCATACCTGGCGCGTGTGATATCGGATTTTTCTGTTCAAACATGCGAATCGAACCTAACAACGCTAGCTATGATATGGAACTAAAAAATCAAGATTTTGAAACTCAGGTCGAGAGATATGAAGAAATTAGCAATCTTGACGAGGGAGTTGAGAGGAGCCCTTGAGTACATTAAAATGTTCATACCTGGCGCGTGTGATATCGGATTTTTCTGTTCAAACATGCGAATCGAAGCTAACAACGCTAGCTATTATATGGAACTAAAAAATCAAGATTTTGAAACTCAGGTCGAGAAATATGAAGAAATTAGCAATCTTGAGGAGGGAGTTGAGAGGAGCCCTTGAGTACATTAAAATGTTCATACCTGGCGCGTGTGATATCGGATTTTTGTGTTCAAACATGCGAATCGAAGCTAACAATGCTAGCTATTATATGGAACTAAAAAATCAAGATTTTGAAACTCAGGTCGAGAAATATGAAGAAATTAGCAATCTTGAGGAGGGAGTTGAGAGGAGCCCTTGAGTACATTAAAATGTTCATACCTGGCGCGTGTGATATCGGATTTTTGTGTTCAAACATGCGAATCGAAGCTATCAACACTAGCTATTCTATGGAACTAAAAAATCAAGATTTTGAAACTCAGGTCGAGAGATATGAAGAAATTAGCAATCTTGAGGAGGGAGTTGAGAGGAGCCCTTGAGTAAATTAAAATGTTCATACCTGGCTCGTGTGATATCGGATTTTTGTGTTCAAACATGCGAATCGAAGCTCACAACGCTAGCTATGATATGGTATTAAAAAATCATGATTTTGAAATTGAGGTCGAGAGACATGAAGAAATTAGCAATCTTGAGGAGGGAGTTGAGAGGAGCCCTTGAGTACATTAAAATGTTCATACCTGGCGCGTGTGATATCGGATTTTTGTGTTCAAACATGCGAATCGAAGCTAACAACGCTAGCTATGACATGGTATTAAAAAATCAAGATTTTGAAACTCAGGTCGAGAGATATGAAGAAATTAGCAATCTTGAGGAGGGAGTTGAGAGGAGCCCTTGAGTACATTAAAATGTTCATACCTGGCGCGTGTGATATCGGATTTTTGTGTTCAAACATGCGAATCGAAGCTATCAACACTAGCTATTCTATGGAACTAAAAAATCAAGATTTTGAAACTCAGGTCGAGAGATATGAAGAAATTAGCAATCTTGAAGAGGGAGTTGAGAGGAGCCCTTGAGTAAATTAAAATGTTCATACCTGGCTCGTGTGATATCGGATTTTTGTGTTCAAACATGCGAATCGAAGCTATCAACACTAGCTATTCTATGGAACTAAAAAATCAAGATTTTGAAACTCAGGTCGAGAGATATGAAGAAATTAGCAATCTTGAGGAGGGAGTTGAGAGGAGCCCTTGAGTAAATTAAAATGTTCATACCTGGCTCGTGTGATATCGGATTTTTGTGTTCAAACATGCGAATCGAAGCTCACAACGCTAGCTATGATATGGTATTAAAAAATCATGATTTTGAAATTGAGGTCGAGAGACATGAAGAAATTAGCAATCTTGAGGAGGGAGTTGAGAGGAGCCCTTGAGTACATTAAAATGTTCATACCTGGCGCGTGTGATATCGGATTTTTGTGTTCAAACATGCGAATCGAAGCTAACAACGCTAGCTATGACATGGAACTAAAAAATCAAAATTTTGAAACTCAGGTCGAGAGATATGAAGAAATTAGCAATCTTGAGGAGGGAGTTGAGAGGAGCCCTTGAGTAAATTAAAATGTTCATACCTGGCTCGTGTGATATCGGATTTTTGTGTTCAAACATGCGAATCGAAGCTCACAACGCTAGCTATGATATGGTATTAAAAAATCATGATTTTGAAATTGAGGTCGAGAGACATGAAGAAATTAGCAATCTTGAGGAGGGAGTTGAGAGGAGCCCTTGAGTACATTAAAATGTTCATACCTGGCGCGTGTGATATCGGATTTTTGTGTTCAAACATGCGAATCGAAGCTAACAACGCTAGCTATGACATGGTATTAAAAAATCAAGATTTTGAAACTCAGGTCGAGAGATATGAAGAAATTAGCAATCTTGAGGAGGGAGTTGAGAGGAGCCCTTGAGTACATTAAAATGTTCATACCTGGCGCGTGTGATATCGGATTTTTGTGTTCAAACATGCGAATCGAAGCTAACAACGCTAGCTATTATATGGAACTAAAAAATCAAGATTTTGAAACTCAGGTCGAGAAATATGAAGAAATTAGCAATCTTGAGGAGGGAGTTGAGAGGAGCCCTTGAGTACATTAAAATGTTCATACCTGGCGCGTGTGATATCGGATTTTTGTGTTCAAACATGCGAATCGAAGCTAACAATGCTAGCTATTATATGGAACTAAAAAATCAAGATTTTGAAACTCAGGTCGAGAGATATGAAGAAATTAGCAATCTTGAGGAGGGAGTTGAGAGGAGCCCTTGAGTACATTAACATGTTCATACCTGGCGCGTGTGATATCGGATTTTTGTGTTCAAACATGCGAATCGAAGCTAACAACGCTAGCTATTATATGGAACTAAAAAATCAAGATTTTGAAACTCAGGTCGAGAGATATGAAGAAATTAGCAATCTTGACGAGGGAGTTGAGAGGAGCCCTTGAGTACATTAAAATGTTCATACCTGGCGCGTGTGATATCGGATTTTTCTGTTCAAACATGCGAATCGAAGCTAACAACGCTAGCTATAATATGGAACTAAAAAATCAAGATTTTGAAACTCAGGTCGAGAAATATGAAGAAATTAGCAATCTTGAGGAGGGAGTTGAGAGGAGCCCTTGAGTACATTAAAATGTTCATACCTGGCGCGTGTGATATCGGATTTTTGTGTTCAAACATGCGAATCGAAGCTAACAACGCTAGCTATGACATGGTATTAAAAAATCAAGATTTTGAAACTCAGGTCGAGAGATATGAAGAAATTAGCAATCTTGAGGAGGGAGTTGAGAGGAGCCCTTGAGTACATTAAAATGTTCATACCTGGCGCGTGTGATATCGGATTTTTGTGTTCAAACATGCGAATCGAAGCTAACAACGCTAGCTATTATATGGAACTAAAAAATCAAGATTTTGAAACTCAGGTCGAGAAATATGAAGAAATTAGCAATCTTGAGGAGGGAGTTGAGAGGAGCCCTTGAGTACATTAAAATGTTCATACCTGGCGCGTGTGATATCGGATTTTTGTGTTCAAACATGCGAATCGAAGCTAACAATGCTAGCTATTATATGGAACTAAAAAATCAAGATTTTGAAACTCAGGTCGAGAGATATGAAGAAATTAGCAATCTTGAGGAGGGAGTTGAGAGGAGCCCTTGAGTACATTAACATGTTCATACCTGGCGCGTGTGATATCGGATTTTTGTGTTCAAACATGCGAATCGAAGCTAACAACGCTAGCTATTATATGGAACTAAAAAATCAAGATTTTGAAACTCAGGTCGAGAGATATGAAGAAATTAGCAATCTTGACGAGGGAGTTGAGAGGAGCCCTTGAGTACATTAAAATGTTCATACCTGGCGCGTGTGATATCGGATTTTTCTGTTCAAACATGCGAATCGAAGCTAACAACGCTAGCTATAATATGGAACTAAGAAATCAAGATTTTGAAACTCAGGTCGAGAAATATGAAGAAATTAGCAATCTTGAGGAGGGAGTTGAGAGGAGCCCTTGAGTACATTAAAATGTTCATACCTGGCGCGTGTGATATCGGATTTTTGTGTTCAAACATGCGAATCGAAGCTAACAATGCTAGCTATTATATGGAACTAAAAAATCAAGATTTTGAAACTCAGGTCGAGAGATATGAAGAAATTAGCAATCTTGAGGAGGGAGTTGAGAGGAGCCCTTGAGTACATTAACATGTTCATACCTGGCGCGTGTGATATCGGATTTTTGTGTTCAAACATGCGAATCGAAGCTATCAACACTAGCTATTCTATGGAACTAAAAAATCAAGATTTTGAAACTCAGGTCGAGAGATATGAAGAAATTAGCAATCTTGAGGAGGGAGTTGAGAGGAGCCCTTGAGTAAATTAAAATGTTCATACCTGGCGCGTGTGATATCGGATTTTTCTGTTCAAACATGCGAATCGAAGCTAACAACGCTAGCTATTATATGGAACTAAAAAATCAAGATTTTGAAACTCAGGTCGAGAGATATGAAGAAATTAGCAATCTTGACGAGGGAGTTGAGAGGAGCCCTTGATTACATTAAAATGTTCATACCTGGCGCGTGTGATATCGGATTTTTGTGTTCAAACATGCGAATCGAAGCTAACAACGCTAGCTATTCTATGGAACTAAAAAATCAAAATTTTGAAACTCAGGTCGAGAAATATGAAGAAATTAGCAATCTTGAGGAGGGAGTTGAGAGGAGCCCTTGAGTACATTAAAATGTTCATACCTGGCGCGTGTGATATCGGATTTTTGTGTTCAAACATGCGAATCGAAGCTATCAACACTAGCTATTCTATGGATCTAAAAAATCAAGATTTTGAAACTCAGGTCGAGAGATATGAAGAAATTAGCAATCTTGACGAGGGAGTTGAGAGGAGCCCTTGAGTACATTAAAATGTTCATACCTGGCGCGTGTGATATCGGATTTTTCTGTTCAAACATGCGAATCGAAGCTAACAACGCTAGCTATTGTATGGAACTAAAAAATCAAGATTTTGAAACTCAGGTCGAGAAATATGAAGAAATTAGCAATCTTGAGGAGGAAGTTGAGAGGAGCCTTTGAGTACATTAAAATGTTCATACCTGGCGCGTGTGATATCGGATTTTTGTGTTCAAACATGCGAATCGAAGCTAACAATGCTAGCTATTATATGGAACTAAAAAATCAAGATTTTGAAACTCAGGTCGAGAGATATGAAGAAATTAGCAATCTTGAGGAGGGAGTTGAGAGGAGCCCTTGAGTACATTAAAATGTTCATACCTGGCGCGTGTGATATCGGATTTTTGTGTTCAAACATGCGAATCGAAGCTATCAACACTAGCTATTCTATGGAACTAAAAAATCAAGATTTTGAAACTCAGGTCGAGAGATATGAAGAAATTAGCAATCTTGAAGAGGGAGTTGAGAGGAGCCCTTGAGTAAATTAAAATGTTCATACCTGGCTCGTGTGATATCGGATTTTTGTGTTCAAACATGCGAATCGAAGCTCACAACGCTAGCTATGATATGGTATTAAAAAATCATGATTTTGAAATTGAGGTCGAGAGACATGAAGAAATTAGCAATCTTGAGGAGGGAGTTGAGAGGAGCCCTTGAGTACATTAAAATGTTCATACCTGGCGCGTGTGATATCGGATTTTTGTGTTCAAACATGCGAATCGAAGCTAACAACGCTAGCTATGACATGGTTTTAAAAAATCAAGATTTTGAAACTCAGGTCGAGAGATATGAAGAAATTAGCAATCTTGAGGAGGGAGTTGAGAGGAGCCCTTGAGTACATTAAAATGTTCATACCTGGCGCGTGTGATATCGGATTTTTCTGTTCAAACATGCGAATCGAACCTAACAACGCTAGCTATGATATGGAACTAAAAAATCAAGATTTTGAAACTCAGGTCGAGAGATATGAAGAAATTAGCAATCTTGACGAGGGAGTTGAGAGGAGCCCTTGAGTACATTAAAATGTTCATACCTGGCGCGTGTGATATCGGATTTTTCTGTTCAAACATGCGAATCGAAGCTAACAACGCTAGCTATAATATGGAACTAAAAAATCAAGATTTTGAAACTCAGGTCGAGAAATATGAAGAAATTAGCAATCTTGAGGAGGGAGTTGAGAGGAGCCCTTGAGTACATTAAAATGTTCATACCTGGCGCGTGTGATATCGGATTTTTGTGTTCAAACATGCGAATCGAAGCTAACAATGCTAGCTATTATATGGAACTAAAAAATCAAGATTTTGAAACTCAGGTCGAGAGATATGAAGAAATTAGCAATCTTGAGGAGGGAGTTGAGAGGAGCCCTTGAGTACATTAACATGTTCATACCTGGCGCGTGTGATATCGGATTTTTGTGTTCAAACATGCGAATCGAAGCTATCAACACTAGCTATTCTATGGAACTAAAAAATCAAGATTTTGAAACTCAGGTCGAGAGATATGAAGAAATTAGCAATCTTGAGGAGGGAGTTGAGAGGAGCCCTTGAGTACATTAAAATGTTCATACCTGGCGCGTGTGATATCGGATTTTTGTGTTCAAACATGCGAATCGAAGCTATCAACACTAGCTATTCTATGGAACTAAAAAATCAAGATTTTGAAACTCAGGTCGAGAGATATGAAGAAATTAGCAATCTTGAAGAGGGAGTTGAGAGGAGCCCTTGAGTAAATTAAAATGTTCATACCTGGCTCGTGTGATATCGGATTTTTGTGTTCAAACATGCGAATCGAAGCTAACAATGCTAGCTATTATATGGAACTAAAAAATCAAGATTTTGAAACTCAGGTCGAGAGATATGAAGAAATTAGCAATCTTGAGGAGGGAGTTGAGAGGAGCCCTTGAGTACATTAACATGTTCATACCTGGCGCGTGTGATATCGGATTTTTCTGTTCAAACATGCGAATCGAACCTAACAACGCTAGCTATTATATGGAACTAAAAAATCAAGATTTTGAAACTCAGGTCGAGAGATATGAAGAAATTAGCAATCTTGACGAGGGAGTTGAGAGGAGCCCTTGAGTACATTAAAATGTTCATACCTGGCGCGTGTGATATCGGATTTTTCTGTTCAAACATGCGAATCGAAGCTAACAACGCTAGCTATAATATGGAACTAAAAAATCAAGATTTTGAAACTCAGGTCGAGAAATATGAAGAAATTAGCAATCTTGAGGAGGGAGTTGAGAGGAGCCCTTGAGTACATTAAAATGTTCATACCTGGCGCGTGTGATATCGGATTTTTGTGTTCAAACATGCGAATCGAAGCTAACAATGCTAGCTATTATATGGAACTAAAAAATCAAGATTTTGAAACTCAGGTCGAGAGATATGAAGAAATTAGCAATCTTGAGGAGGGAGTTGAGAGGAGCCCTTGAGTACATTAACATGTTCATACCTGGCGCGTGTGATATCGGATTTTTGTGTTCAAACATGCGAATCGAAGCTATCAACACTAGCTATTCTATGGAACTAAAAAATCAAGATTTTGAAACTCAGGTCGAGAGATATGAAGAAATTAGCAATCTTGAGGAGGGAGTTGAGAGGAGCCCTTGAGTACATTAAAATGTTCATACCTGGCGCGTGTGATATCGGATTTTTGTGTTCAAACATGCGAATCGAAGCTATCAACCCTAGCTATTCTATGGAACTAAAAAATCAAGATTTTGAAACTCAGGTCGAGAGATATGAAGAAATTAGCAATCTTGAAGAGGGAGTTGAGAGGAGCCCTTGAGTAAATTAAAATGTTCATACCTGGCTCGTGTGATATCGGATTTTTGTGTTCAAACATGCGAATCGAAGCTCACAACGCTAGCTATGATATGGTATTAAAAAATCATGATTTTGAAATTGAGGTCGAGAGACATGAAGAAATTAGCAATCTTGAGGAGGGAGTTGAGAGGAGCCCTTGAGTACATTAAAATGTTCATACCTGGCGCGTGTGATATCGGATTTTTGTGTTCAAACATGCGAATCGAAGCTAACAACGCTAGCTATGACATGGTTTTAAAAAATCAAGATTTCGAAACTCAGGTCGAGAGATATGAAGAAATTAGCAATCTTGAAGAGGGAGTTGAGAGGAGCCCTTGAGTAAATTAAAATGTTCATACCTGGCTCGTGTGATATCGGATTTTTGTGTTCAAACATGCGAATCGAAGCTCACAACGCTAGCTATGATATGGTATTAAAAAATCATGATTTTGAAATTGAGGTCGAGAGACATGAAGAAATTAGCAATCTTGAGGAGGGAGTTGAGAGGAGCCCTTGAGTACATTAAAATGTTCATACCTGGCGCGTGTGATATCGGATTTTTGTGTTCAAACATGCGAATCGAAGCTAACAACGCTAGCTATGACATGGTTTTAAAAAATCAAGATTTTGAAACTCAGGTCGAGAGATATGAAGAAATTAGCAATCTTGAGGAGGGAGTTGAGAGGAGCCCTTGAGTACATTAAAATGTTCATACCTGGCGCGTGTGATATCGGATTTTTCTGTTCAAACATGCGAATCGAACCTAACAACGCTAGCTATGATATGGAACTAAAAAATCAAGATTTTGAAACTCAGGTCGAGAGATATGAAGAAATTAGCAATCTTGACGAGGGAGTTGAGAGGAGCCCTTGAGTACATTAAAATGTTCATACCTGGCGCGTGTGATATCGGATTTTTCTGTTCAAACATGCGAATCGAAGCTAACAACGCTAGCTATAATATGGAACTAAAAAATCAAGATTTTGAAACTCAGGTCGAGAAATATGAAGAAATTAGCAATCTTGAGGAGGGAGTTGAGAGGAGCCCTTGAGTACATTAAAATGTTCATACCTGGCGCGTGTGATATCGGATTTTTGTGTTCAAACATGCGAATCGAAGCTAACAATGCTAGCTATTATATGGAACTAAAAAATCAAGATTTTGAAACTCAGGTCGAGAGATATGAAGAAATTAGCAATCTTGAGGAGGGAGTTGAGAGGAGCCCTTGAGTACATTAACATGTTCATACCTGGCGCGTGTGATATCGGATTTTTGTGTTCAAACATGCGAATCGAAGCTATCAACACTAGCTATTCTATGGAACTAAAAAATCAAGATTTTGAAACTCAGGTCGAGAGATATGAAGAAATTAGCAATCTTGAGGAGGGAGTTGAGAGGAGCCCTTGAGTACATTAAAATGTTCATACCTGGCGCGTGTGATATCGGATTTTTGTGTTCAAACATGCGAATCGAAGCTATCAACACTAGCTATTCTATGGAACTAAAAAATCAAGATTTTGAAACTCAGGTCGAGAGATATGAAGAAATTAGCAATCTTGAAGAGGGAGTTGAGAGGAGCCCTTGAGTAAATTAAAATGTTCATACCTGGCTCGTGTGATATCGGATTTTTGTGTTCAAACATGCGAATCGAAGCTAACAATGCTAGCTATTATATGGAACTAAAAAATCAAGATTTTGAAACTCAGGTCGAGAGATATGAAGAAATTAGCAATCTTGAGGAGGGAGTTGAGAGGAGCCCTTGAGTACATTAACATGTTCATACCTGGCGCGTGTGATATCGGATTTTTCTGTTCAAACATGCGAATCGAACCTAACAACGCTAGCTATTATATGGAACTAAAAAATCAAGATTTTGAAACTCAGGTCGAGAGATATGAAGAAATTAGCAATCTTGACGAGGGAGTTGAGAGGAGCCCTTGAGTACATTAAAATGTTCATACCTGGCGCGTGTGATATCGGATTTTTCTGTTCAAACATGCGAATCGAAGCTAACAACGCTAGCTATAATATGGAACTAAAAAATCAAGATTTTGAAACTCAGGTCGAGAAATATGAAGAAATTAGCAATCTTGAGGAGGGAGTTGAGAGGAGCCCTTGAGTACATTAAAATGTTCATACCTGGCGCGTGTGATATCGGATTTTTGTGTTCAAACATGCGAATCGAAGCTAACAATGCTAGCTATTATATGGAACTAAAAAATCAAGATTTTGAAACTCAGGTCGAGAGATATGAAGAAATTAGCAATCTTGAGGAGGGAGTTGAGAGGAGCCCTTGAGTACATTAACATGTTCATACCTGGCGCGTGTGATATCGGATTTTTGTGTTCAAACATGCGAATCGAAGCTATCAACACTAGCTATTCTATGGAACTAAAAAATCAAGATTTTGAAACTCAGGTCGAGAGATATGAAGAAATTAGCAATCTTGAGGAGGGAGTTGAGAGGAGCCCTTGAGTAAATTAAAATGTTCATACCTGGCGCGTGTGATATCGGATTTTTCTGTTCAAACATGCGAATCGAAGCTAACAACGCTAGCTATTATATGGAACTAAAAAATAAAGATTTTGAAACTCAGGTCGAGAGATATGAAGAAATTAGCAATCTTGACGAGGGAGTTGAGAGGAGCCCTTGAGTACATTAAAATGTTCATACCTGGCGCGTGTGATATCGGATTTTTCTGTTCAAACATGCGAATCGAAGCTAACAACGCTAGCTATTCTATGGAACTAAAAAATCAAAATTTTGAAACTCAGGTCGAGAAATATGAAGAAATTAGCAATCTTGAGGAGGGAGTTGAGAGGAGCCCTTGAGTACATTAAAATGTTCATACCTGGCGCGTGTGATATCGGATTTTTGTGTTCAAACATGCGAATCGAAGCTATCAACACTAGCTATTCTATGGATCTAAAAAATCAAGATTTTGAAACTCAGGTCGAGAGATATGAAGAAATTAGCAATCTTGAGGAGGGAGTTGAGAGGAGCCCTTGAGTAAATTAAAATGTTCATACCTGGCTCGTGTGATATCGGATTTTTGTGTTCAAACATGCGAATCGAAGCTCACAACGCTAGCTATGATATGGTATTAAAAAATCATGATTTTGAAATTGAGGTCGAGAGACATGAAGAAATTAGCAATCTTGAGGAGGGAGTTGAGAGGAGCCCTTGAGTACATTAAAATGTTCATACCTGGCGCGTGTGATATCGGATTTTTGTGTTCAAACATGCGAATCGAAGCTAACAACGCTAGCTATGACATGGTATTAAAAAATCAAGATTTTGAAACTCAGGTCGAGAGATATGAAGAAATTAGCAATCTTGAGGAGGGAGTTGAGAGGAGCCCTTGAGTACATTAAAATGTTCATACCTGGCGCGTGTGATATCGGATTTTTGTGTTCAAACATGCGAATCGAAGCTAACAATGCTAGCTATTATATGGAACTAAAAAATCAAGATTTTGAAACTCAGGTCGAGAGATATGAAGAAATTAGCAATCTTGAGGAGGGAGTTGAGAGGAGCCCTTGAGTACATTAAAATGTTCATACCTGGCGCGTGTGATATCGGATTTTTGTGTTCAAACATGCGAATCGAAGCTATCAACACTAGCTATTCTATGGAACTAAAAAATCAAGATTTTGAAACTCAGGTCGAGAGATATGAAGAAATTAGCAATCTTGAGGAGGGAGTTGAGAGGAGCCCTTGAGTAAATTAAAATGTTCATACCTGGCTCGTGTGATATCGGATTTTTGTGTTCAAACATGCGAATCGAAGCTCACAACGCTAGCTATGATATGGTATTAAAAAATCATGATTTTGAAATTGAGGTCGAGAGACATGAAGAAATTAGCAATCTTGAGGAGGGAGTTGAGAGGAGCCCTTGAGTACATTAAAATGTTCATACCTGGCGCGTGTGATATCGGATTTTTGTGTTCAAACATGCGAATCGAAGCTAACAACGCTAGCTATGACATGGTATTAAAAAATCAAGATTTTGAAACTCAGGTCGAGAGATATGAAGAAATTAGCAATCTTGAGGAGGGAGTTGAGAGGAGCCCTTGAGTACATTAAAATGTTCATACCTGGCGCGTGTGCTATCGGATTTTTGTGTTCAAACATGCGAATCGAAGCTAACAACGCTAGCTATTATATGGAACTAAAAAATCAAGATTTTGAAACTCAGGTCGAGAGATATGAAGAAATTAGCAATCTTGACGAGGGAGTTGAGAGGAGCCCTTGAGTACATTAAAATGTTCATACCTGGCGCGTGTGATATCGGATTTTTCTGTTCAAACATGCGAATCGAAGCTAACAACGCTAGCTATTATATGGAACTAAAAAATCAAGATTTTGAAACTCAGGTCGAGAAATATGAAGAAATTAGCAATCTTGAGGAGGGAGTTGAGAGGAGCCCTTGAGTACATTAAAATGTTCATACCTGGCGCGTGTGATATCGGATTTTTGTGTTCAAACATGCGAATCGAAGCTCACAACGCTAGCTATGATATGGTATTAAAAAATCATGATTTTGAAATTGAGGTCGAGAGACATGAAGAAATTAGCAATCTTGAGGAGGGAGTTGAGAGGAGCCCTTGAGTACATTAAAATGTTCATACCTGGCACGTGTGATATCGGATTTTTGTGTTCAAACATGCGAATCGAAGCTAACAACGCTAGCTATGACATGGTTTTAAAAAATCAAGATTTTGAAACTCAGGTCGAGAGATATGAAGAAATTAGCAATCTTGAGGAGGGAGTTGAGAGGAGCCCTTGAGTACATTAAAATGTTCATACCTGGCGCGTGTGATATCGGATTTTTCTGTTCAAACATGCGAATCGAACCTAACAACGCTAGCTATTATATGGAACTAAAAAATCAAGATTTTGAAACTCAGGTCGAGAGATATGAAGAAATTAGCAATCTTGAGGAGGGAGTTGAGAGGAGCCCTTGAGTACATTAAAATGTTCATACCTGGCGCGTGTGATATCGGATTTTTCTGTTCAAACATGCGAATCGAAGCTCACAACGCTAGCTATGATATGGTATTAAAAAATCAAGATTTTGAAATTGAGGTCGAGAGACATGAAGAAATTAGCAATCTTGAGGAGGGAGTTGAGAGGAGCCCTTGAGTACATTAAAATGTTCATACCTGGCGCGTGTGATATCGGATTTTTGTGTTCAAACATGCGAATCGAAGCTAACAACGCTAGCTATGACATGGTATTAAAAAATCAAGATTTTGAAACTCAGGTCGAGAGATATGAAGAAATTAGCAATCTTGAGGAGGGAGTTGAGAGGAGCCCTTGAGTACATTAAAATGTTCATACCTGGCGCGTGTGATATCGGACTTTTCTGTTGAAACATGCGAATCGAACCTAACAACGCTAGCTATGATATGGAACTAAAAAATCAAGATTTTGAAACTCAGGTCGAGAGATATAAAGAAATTAGCAATCTTGAGGAGGGAGTTGACAGGAGCCCTTGAGTACATTAAAATGTTCATACCTGGCGCGTGTGATATCGGATTTTTGTGTTCAAACATGCGAATCGAAGCTATCAACGCTAGCTATTGTATGGAACTAAAAAATCAAGATTTTGAAACTCAGGTCGAGAAATATGAAGAAATTAGCAATCTTGAGGAGGGAGTTGAGAGGAGCCCTTGAGTACATTAAAATGTTCATACCTGGCGCGTGTGATATCGGATTTTTGTGTTCAAACATGCGAATCGAAGCTCACAACGCTAGCTATTCTATGGTATTAAAAAATCATGATTTTGAAATTCAGGTCGAGAGACATGAAGAAATTAGCAATCTTGAGGAGGGAGTTGAGAGGAGCCCTTGAGTACATTAAAATGTTCATACCTGGCGCGTGTGATATCGGATTTTTGTGTTCAAACATGCGAATCGAAGCTAACAACGCTAGCTATTATATGGAACTAAAAAATCAAGATTTTGAAACTCAGGTCGAGAGATATAAAGAAATTAGCAATCTTGAGGAGGGAGTTGACAGGAGCCCTTGAGTACATTAAAATGTTCATACCTGGCGCGTGTGATATCGGATTTTTGTGTTCAAACATGCGAATCGAAGCTAACAACGCTAGCTATGACATGGTTTTAAAAAATCAAGATTTTGAAACTCAGGTCGAGAGATATGAAGAAATTAGCAATCTTGAGGAGGGAGTTGAGAGGAGCCCTTGAGTACATTAAAATGTTCATACCTGGCGCGTGTGATATCGGATTTTTCTGTTCAAACATGCGAATCGAAGCTAACAACGCTAGCTATTATATGGAACTAAAAAATCAAGATTTTGAAACTCAGGTCGAGAAATATGAAGAAATTACCTAATTTGACGACTGAGTTGAGACGACCTAGTAGGTAAATTAAAATGTTCATACCTGGCTCGTGTGATATCGGATTTTTGTGTTCAAACATGCGAATCGAACCTAACAACGCTAGCTATGATATGGAACTAAAAAATCAAGATTTTGAAACTCAGGTCGAGAGATATAAAGAAATTAGCAATCTTGAGGAGGGAGTTGACAGGAGCCCTTGAGTACATTAAAATGTTCATACCTGGCGCGTGTGATATCGGATTTTTGTGTTCAAACATGCGAATCGAAGCTATCAACGCTAGCTATTGTATGGAACTAAAAAATCAAGATTTTGAAACTCAGGTCGAGAAATATGAAGAAATTAGCAATCTTGAGGAGGGAGTTGAGAGGAGCCCTTGAGTACATTAAAATGTTCATACCTGGCGCGTGTGATATCGGATTTTTGTGTTCAAACATGCGAATCGAAGCTCACAACGCTAGCTATTCTATGGTATTAAAAAATCATGATTTTGAAATTGAGGTCGAGAGACATGAAGAAATTAGCAATCTTGAGGAGGGAGTTGAGAGGAGCCCTTGAGTACATTAAAATGTTCATACCTAGCGCGTGTGATATCGGATTTTTGTGTTCAAACATGCGAATCGAAGCTAACAATGCTAGCTATTATATGGAACTAAAAAATCAAGATTTTGAAACTCAGGTCGAGAGATATAAAGAAATTAGCAATCTTGAGGAGGGAGTTGACACGAGCCCTTGAGTACATTAAAATGTTCATACCTGGCGCGTGTGATATCGGACTTTTCTGTTCAAACATGCGAATCGAACCTAACAACGCTAGCTATGATATGGAACTAAAAAATCAAGATTTTGAAACTCAGGTCGAGAGATATAAAGAAATTAGCAATCTTGAGGAGGGAGTTGACAGGAGCCCTTGAGTACATTAAAATGTTCATACCTGGCGCGTGTGATATCGGATTTTTGTGTTCAAACATGCGAATCGAAGCTATCAACGCTAGCTGTTGTATGGAACTAAAAAATCAAGATTTTGAAACTCAGGTCGAGAAATATGAAGAAATTAGCAATCTTGAGGAGGGAGTTGAGAGGAGCCCTTGAGTACATTAAAATGTTCATACCTGGCGCGTGTGATATCGGATTTTTCTGTTCAAACATGCGAATCGAAGCTCACAACGCTAGCTATTCTATGGTATTAAAAAATCATGATTTTGAAATTGAGGTCGAGAGACATGAAGAAATTAGCAATCTTGAGGAGGGAGTTGAGAGGAGCCCTTGAGTACATTAAAATGTTCATACCTGGCGCGTGTGATATCGGATTTTTGTGTTCAAACATGCGAATCGAAGCTAACAATGCTAGCTATTATATGGAACTAAAAAATCAAGATTTTGAAACTCAGGTCGAGAGATATAAAGAAATTAGCAATCTTGAGGAGGGAGTTGACAGGAGCCCTTGAGTACATTAAAATGTTCATACCTGGCGCGTGTGATATCGGATTTTTGTGTTCAAACATGCGAATCGAAGCTAACAACGCTAGCTATGACATGGTTTTAAAAAATCAAGATTTTGAAACTCAGGTCGAGAGATATGAAGAAATTAGCAATCTTGAGGAGGGAGTTGAGAGGAGCCCTTGAGTACATTAAAATGTTCATACCTGGCGCGTGTGATATCGGATTTTTCTGTTCAAACATGCGAATCGAAGCTAACAACGCTAGCTATTATATGGAACTAAAAAATCAAGATTTTGAAACTCAGGTCGAGAAATATGAAGAAATTACCTAATTTGACGACTGAGTTGAGACGACCTAGTAGGTAAATTAAAATGTTCATACCTGGCTCGTGTGATATCGGATTTTTGTGTTCAAACATGCGAATCAAGCTAACAACGCTAGCTATTATATGGAACTAAAAAATCAAGATTTTGAAACTCAGGTCGAGAGATATGAAGAAATTAGCAATCTTGACGAGGGAGTTGAGAGGAGCCCTTGAGTACATTAAAATGTTCATACCTGGCGCGTGTGATATCGGATTTTTGTGTTCAAACATGCGAATCGAAGCTAACAATGCTAGCTATTATATGGAACTAAAAAATCAAGATTTTGAAACTCAGGTCGAGAAATATGAAGAAATTAGCAATCTTGAGGAGGGAGTTGAGAGGAGCCCTTGAGTACATTAAAATGTTCATACCTGGCGCGTGTGATATCGGATTTTTGTGTTCAAACATGCGAATCGAAGCTAACAATGCTAGCTATTATATGGAACTAAAAAATCAAGATTTTGAAACTCAGGTCGAGAGATATGAAGAAATTAGCAATCTTGAGGAGGGAGTTGAGAGGAGCCCTTGAGTACATTAAAATGTTCATACCTGGCGCGTGTGATATCGGATTTTTGTGTTCAAACATGCGAATCGAAGCTATCAACACTAGATATTCTATGGAACTAAAAAATCAAGATTTTGAAACTCAGGTCGAGAGATATGAAGAAATTAGCAATCTTGAGGAGGGAGTTGAGAGGAGCCCTTGAGTAAATTAAAATGTTCATACCTGGCTCGTGTGATATCGGATTTTTGTGTTCAAACATGCGAATCGAAGCTCACAACGCTAGCTATGATATGGTATTAAAAAATCATGATTTTGAAATTGAGGTCGAGAGACATGAAGAAATTAGCAATCTTGAGGAGGGAGTTGAGAGGAGCCCTTGAGTACATTAAAATGTTCATACCTGGCGCGTGTGATATCGGATTTTTGTGTTCAAACATGCGAATCGAAGCTAACAACGCTAGCTATGACATGGTATTAAAAAATCAAGATTTTGAAACTCAGGTCGAGAGATATGAAGAAATTAGCAATCTTGAGGAGGGAGTTGAGAGGAGCCCTTGAGTACATTAAAATGTTCATACCTGGCGCGTGTGATATCGGATTTTTCTGTTCAAACATGCGAATCGAAGCTAACAACGCTAGCTATTATATGGAACTAAAAAATCAAGATTTTGAAACTCAGGTCGAGAAATATGAAGAAATTACCTAATTTGACGACTGAGTTGAGACGACCTAGTAGGTAAATTAAAATGTTCATACCTGGCTCGTGTGATATCGGATTTTTGTGTTCAAACATGCGAATCAAGCTAACAACGCTAGCTATTATATGGAACTAAAAAATCAAGATTTTGAAACTCAGGTCGAGAGATATGAAGAAATTAGCAATCTTGAGGAGGGAGTTGAGAGGAGCCCTTGAGTACATTAAAATGTTCATACCTGGCGCGTGTGATATCGGATTTTTGTGTTCAAACATGCGAATCGAAGCTAACAATGCTAGCTATTATATGGAACTAAAAAATCAAGATTTTGAAACTCAGGTCGAGAAATATGAAGAAATTAGCAATCTTGAGGAGGGAGTTGAGAGGAGCCCTTGAGTACATTAAAATGTTCATACCTGGCGCGTGTGATATCGGATTTTTCTGTTCAAACATGCGAATCGAAGCTAACAATGCTAGCTATTATATGGAACTAAGAAATCAAGATTTTGAAACTCAGGTCGAGAGATATGAAGAAATTAGCAATCTTGAGGAGGGAGTTGAGAGAAGCCCTTGAGTACATTAAAATGTTCATACCTGGCGCGTGTGATATCGGATTTTTGTGTTCAAACATGCGAATCGAAGCTATCAACACTAGCTATTCTATGGAACTAAAAAATCAAGATTTTGAAACTCAGGTCGAGAGATATGAAGAAATTAGCAATCTTGAGGAGGGAGTTGAGAGGAGCCCTTGAGTAAATTAAAATGTTCATACCTGGCTCGTGTGATATCGGATTTTTGTGTTCAAACATGCGAATCGAAGCTCACAACGCTAGCTATGATATGGTATTAAAAAATCATGATTTTGAAATTGAGGTCGAGAGACATGAAGAAATTAGCAATCTTGAGGAGGGAGTTGAGAGGAGCCCTTGAGTACATTAAAATGTTCATACCTGGCGCGTGTGATATCGGATTTTTGTGTTCAAACATGCGAATCGAAGCTAACAACGCTAGCTATGACATGGTTTTAAAAAATCAAGATTTTGAAACTCAGGTCGAGAGATATGAAGAAATTAGCAATCTTGAGGAGGGAGTTGAGAGGAGCCCTTGAGTACATTAAAATGTTCATACCTGGCGCGTGTGATATCGGATTTTTCTGTTCAAACATGCGAATCGAAGCTAACAACGCTAGCTATGATATGGAACTAAAAAATCAAGATTTTGAAACTCAGGTCGAGAGATATGAAGAAATTAGCAATCTTGAGGAGGGAGTTGAGAGGAGCCCTTGAGTACATTAAAATGTTCATACCTGGCGCGTGTGATATCGGATTTTTGTGTTCAAACATGCGAATCGAACCTAACAACGCTAGCTATGATATGGAACTAAAAAATCAAGATTTTGAAACTCAGGTCGAGAAATATGAAGAAATTACCTAATTTGACGACTGAGTTGAGACGACCTAGTAGGTAAATTAAAATGTTCATACCTGGCTCGTGTGATATCGGATTTTTGTGTTCAAACATGCGAATCAAGCTAACAACGCTAGCTATTATATGGAACTAAAAAATCAAGATTTTGAAACTCAGGTCGAGAGATATGAAGAAATTAGCAATCTTGACGAGGGAGTTGAGAGGAGCCCTTGAGTACATTAAAATGTTCATACCTGGCGCGTGTGATATCGGATTTTTGTGTTCAAACATGCGAATCGAAGCTAGCAATGCTAGCTATTATATGGAACTAAAAAATCAAGATTTTGAAACTCAGGTCGAGAAATATGAAGAAATTAGCAATCTTGAGGAGGGAGTTGAGAGGAGCCCTTGAGTACATTAAAATGTTCATACCTGGCGCGTGTGATATCGGATTTTTGTGTTCAAACATGCGAATCGAAGCTAACAATTCTAGCTATTATATGGAACTAAAAAATCAAGATTTTGAAACTCAGGTCGAGAGATATGAAGAAATTAGCAATCTTGAGGAGGGAGTTGAGAGGAGCCCTTGAGTACATTAAAATGTTCATACCTGGCGCGTGTGATATCGGATTTTTGTGTTCAAACATGCGAATCGAAGCTATCAACACTAGCTATTCTATGGAACTAAAAAATCAAGATTTTGAAACTCAGGTCGAGAGATATGAAGAAATTAGCAATCTTGAGGAGGGAGTTGAGAGGAGCCCTTGAGTAAATTAAAATGTTCATACCTGGCTCGTGTGATATCGGATTTTTGTGTTCAAACATGCAAATCGAAGCTCACAACGCTAGCTATGATATGGTATTAAAAAATCATGATTTTGAAATTGAGGTCGAGAGACATGAAGAAATTAGCAATCTTGAGGAGGGAGTTGAGAGGAGCCCTTGAGTACATTAAAATGTTCATACCTGGCGCGTGTGATATCGGATTTTTGTGTTCAAACATGCGAATCGAAGCTAACAACGCTAGCTATGACATGGTTTTAAAAAATCAAGATTTTGAAACTCAGGTCGAGAGATATGAAGAAATTAGCAATCTTGAGGAGGGAGTTGAGAGGAGCCCTTGAGTACATTAAAATGTTCATACCTGGCGCGTGTGATATCGGATTTTTCTGTTCAAACATGCGAATCGAACCTAACAACGCTAGCTATTATATGGAACTAAAAAATCAAGATTTTGAAACTCAGGTCGAGAGATATGAAGAAATTAGCAATCTTGACGAGGGAGTTGAGAGGAGCCCTTGAGTACATTAAAATGTTCATACCTGGCGCGTGTGATATCGGATTTTTCTGTTCAAACATGCGAATCGAAGCTAACAACGCTAGCTATTATATGGAACTAAAAAATCAAGATTTTGAAACTCAGGTCGAGAAATATGAAGAAATTAGCAATCTTGAGGAGGGAGTTGAGAGGAGCCCTTGAGTACATTAAAATGTTCATACCTGGCGCGTGTGATATCGGATTTTTGTGTTCAAACATGCGAATCGAAGCTCACAACGCTAGCTATTATATCGTATTAAAAAATCAAGATTTTGAAACTCAGGTCGAGAGATATGAAGAAATTAGCAATCTTGAGGAGGGAGTTGAGAGGAGCCCTTGAGTACATTAAAATGTTCATACCTGGCGCGTGTGATATCGGATTTTTGTGTTCAAACATGCGAATCGAAGCTATCAACACTAGCTATTCTATGGAACTAAAAAATCAAGATTTTGAAACTCAGGTCGAGAGATATGAAGAAATTAGCAATCTTGAGGAGGGAGTTGAGAGGAGCCCTTGAGTAAATTAAAATGTTCATACCTGGCTCGTGTGATATCGGATTTTTGTGTTCAAACATGCGAATCGAAGCTCACAACGCTAGCTATGATATGGTATTAAAAAATCATGATTTTGAAATTGAGGTCGAGAGACATGAAGAAATTAGCAATCTTGAGGAGGGAGTTGAGAGGAGCCCTTGAGTACATTAAAATGTTCATACCTGGCGCGTGTGATATCGGATTTTTCTGTTCAAACATGCGAATCGAAGCTAACAACGCTAGCTATGACATGGGTTTAAAAAATCAAGATTTTGAAACTCAGGTCGAGAGATATGAAGAAATTAGCAATCTTGAGGAGGGAGTTGAGAGGAGCCCTTGAGTACATTAAAATGTTCATACCTGGCGCGTGTGATATCGGATTTTTCTGTTCAAACATGCGAATCGAACCTAACAACGCTAGCTATGATATGGAACTAAAAAATCAAGATTTTGAAACTCAGGTCGAGAGATATGAAGAAATTAGCAATCTTGAGGAGGGAGTTGAGAGGAGCCCTTGAGTACATTAAAATGTTCATACCTGGCGCGTGTGATATCGGATTTTTCTGTTCAAACATGCGAATCGAAGCTAACAACGCTAGCTATTATATGGAACTAAAAAATCAAGATTTTGAAACTCAGGTCGAGAAATATGAAGAAATTAGCAATCTTGAGGAGGGAGTTGAGAGGAGCCCTTGAGTACATTAAAATGTTCATACCTGGCGCGTGTGATATCGGATTTTTCTGTTCAAACATGCGAATCGAAGCTCACAACGCTAGCTATTATATCGTATTAAAAAATCAAGATTTTGAAACTCAGGTCGAGAGATATGAAGAAATTAGCAATCTTGAGGAGGGAGTTGAGAGGAGCCCTTGAGTACATTAAAATGTTCATACCTGGCGCGTGTGATATCGGATTTTTGTGTTCAAACATGCGAATCGAAGCTATCAACACTAGCTATTCTATGGAACTAAAAAATCAAGATTTTGAAACTCAGGTCGAGAGATATGAAGAAATTAGCAATCTTGAGGAGGGAGTTGAGAGGAGCCCTTGAGTAAATTAAAATGTTCATACCTGGCTCGTGTGATATCGGATTTTTGTGTTCAAACATGCGAATCGAAGCTCACAACGCTAGCTATGATATGGTATTAAAAAATCATGATTTTGAAATTGAGGTCGAGAGACATGAAGAAATTAGCAATCTTGAGGAGGGAGTTGAGAGGAGCCCTTGAGTACATTAAAATGTTCATACCTGGCGCGTGTGATATCGGATTTTTCTGTTCAAACATGCGAATCGAAGCTAACAACGCTAGCTATGACATGGGTTTAAAAAATCAAGATTTTGAAACTCAGGTCGAGAGATATGAAGAAATTAGCAATCTTGAGGAGGGAGTTGAGAGGAGCCCTTGAGTACATTAAAATGTTCATACCTGGCGCGTGTGATATCGGATTTTTCTGTTCAAACATGCGAATCGAACCTAACAACGCTAGCTATGATATGGAACTAAAAAATCAAGATTTTGAAACTCAGGTCGAGAGATATGAAGAAATTAGCAATCTTGAGGAGGGAGTTGAGAGGAGCCCTTGAGTACATTAAAATGTTCATACCTGGCGCGTGTGATATCGGATTTTTCTGTTCAAACATGCGAATCGAACCTAACAACGCTAGCTATGATATGGAACTAAAAAATCAAGATTTTGAAACTCAGGTCGAGAGATATAAAGAAATTAGCAATCTTGAGGAGGGAGTTGACAGGAGCCCTTGAGTACATTAAAATGTTCATACCTGGCGCGTGTGATATCGGATTTTTCTGTTCAAACATGCGAATCGAAGCTAACAACGCTAGCTATTATATGGAACTAAAAAATCAAGATTTTGAAACTCAGGTCGAGAAATATGAAGAAATTAGCAATCTTGAGGAGGGAGTTGAGAGGAGCCCTTGAGTACATTAAAATGTTCATACCTGGCGCGTGTGATATCGGATTTTTGTGTTCAAACATGCGAATCGAAGCTAACAATGCTAGCTATTATATGGAACTAAAAAATCAAGATTTTGAAACTCAGGTCGAGAGATATGAAGAAATTAGCAATCTTGAGGAGGGAGTTGAGAGGAGCCCTTGAGTACATTAAAATGTTCATACCTGGCGCGTGTGATATCGGATTTTTGTGTTCAAACATGCGAATCGAAGCTATCAACACTAGCTATTCTATGGAACTAAAAAATCAAGATTTTGAAACTCAGGTCGAGAGATATAAAGAAATTAGCAATCTTGAGGAGGGAGTTGACAGGAGCCCTTGAGTACATTAAAATGTTCATACCTGGCGCGTGTGATATCGGATTTTTGTGTTCAAACATGCGAATCGAAGCTAACAATGCTAGCTATTATATGGAACTAAAAAATCAAGATTTTGAAACTCAGGTCGAGAGATATGAAGAAATTAGCAATCTTGAGGAGGGAGTTGAGAGGAGCCCTTGAGTACATTAAAATGTTCATACCTGGCGCGTGTGATATCGGATTTTTGTGTTCAAACATGCGAATCGAAGCTATCAACACTAGCTATTCTATGGAACTAAAAAATCAAGATTTTGAAACTCAGGTCGAGAGATATGAAGAAATTAGCAATCTTGAGGAGGGAGTTGAGAGGAGCCCTTGAGTAAATTAAAATGTTCATACCTGGCTCGTGTGATATCGGATTTTTGTGTTCAAACATGCGAATCGAAGCTCACAACGCTAGCTATGATATGGTATTAAAAAATCATGATTTTGAAATTGAGGTCGAGAGACATGAAGAAATTAGCAATCTTGAGGAGGGAGTTGAGAGGAGCCCTTGAGTACATTAAAATGTTCATACCTGGCGCGTGTGATATCGGATTTTTGTGTTCAAACATGCGAATCGAAGCTAACAACGCTAGCTATGACATGGTATTAAAAAATCAAGATTTTGAAACTCAGGTCGAGAGATATGAAGAAATTAGCAATCTTGAGGAGGGAGTTGAGAGGAGCCCTTGAGTACATTAAAATGTTCATACCTGGCGCGTGTGATATCGGATTTTTCTGTTCAAACATGCGAATCGAAGCTAACAACGGTAGCTATTATATGGAACTAAAAAATCAAGATTTTGAAACTCAGGTCGAGAGATATGAAGAAATTAGCAATCTTGACGAGGGAGTTGAGAGGAGCCCTTGAGTACATTAAAATGTTCATACCTGGCGCGTGTGATATCGGATTTTTCTGTTCAAACATGCGAATCGAAGCTAACAACGCTAGCTATTATATGGAACTAAAAAATCAAGATTTTGAAACTCAGGTCGAGAAATATGAAGAAATTAGCAATCTTGAGGAGGGAGTTGAGAGGAGCCCTTGAGTACATTAAAATGTTCATACCTGGCGCGTGTGATATCGGATTTTTGTGTTCAAACATGCGAATCGAAGCTAACAATGCTAGCTATTATATGGAACTAAAAAATCAAGATTTTGAAACTCAGGTCGAGAGATATGAAGAAATTAGCAATCTTGAGGAGGGAGTTGAGAGGAGCCCTTGAGTACATTAAAATGTTCATACCTGGCGCGTGTGATATCGGATTTTTGTGTTCAAACATGCGAATCGAAGCTATCAACACTAGCTATTCTATGGAACTAAAAAATCAAGATTTTGAAACTCAGGTCGAGAGATATAAAGAAATTAGCAATCTTGAGGAGGGAGTTGACAGGAGCCCTTGAGTACATTAAAATGTTCATACCTGGCGCGTGTGATATCGGATTTTTCTGTTCAAACATGCGAATCGAAGCTAACAACGCTAGCTATTATATGGAACTAAAAAATCAAGATTTTGAAACTCAGGTCGAGAAATATGAAGAAATTAGCAATCTTGAGGAGGGAGTTGAGAGGAGCCCTTGAGTACATTAAAATGTTCATACCTGGCGCGTGTGATATCGGATTTTTGTGTTCAAACATGCGAATCGAAGCTAACAATGCTAGCTATTATATGGAACTAAAAAATCAAGATTTTGAAACTCAGGTCGAGAGATATGAAGAAATTAGCAATCTTGAGGAGGGAGTTGAGAGGAGCCCTTGAGTACATTAAAATGTTCATACCTGGCGCGTGTGATATCGGATTTTTGTGTTCAAACATGCGAATCGAAGCTAACAATGCTAGCTATTCTATGGAACTAAAAAATCAAGATTTTGAAACTCAGGTCGAGAAATATGAAGAAATTAGCAATCTTGAGGAGGGAGTTGAGAGGAGCCCTTGAGTACATTAAAATGTTCATACCTGGCGCGTGTGATATCGGATTTTTGTGTTCAAACATGCGAATCGAAGCTAACAATGCTAGCTATTATATGGAACTAAAAAATCAAGATTTTGAAACTCAGGTCGAGAGATATGAAGAAATTAGCAATCTTGAGGAGGGAGTTGAGAGGAGCCCTTGAGTACATTAAAATGTTCATACCTGGCGCGTGTGATATCGGATTTTTGTGTTCAAACATGCGAATCGAAGCTAACAACGCTAGCTATGACATGGTATTAAAAAATCAAGATTTTGAAACTCAGGTCGAGAGATATGAAGAAATTAGCAATCTTGAGGAGGGAGTTGAGAGGAGCCCTTGAGTACATTAAAATGTTCATACCTGGCGCGTGTGATATCGGATTTTTCTGTTCAAACATGCGAATCGAACCTAACAACGCTAGCTATGATATGGAACTAAAAAATCAAGATTTTGAAACTCAGGTCGAGAGATATGAAGAAATTAGCAATCTTGAGGAGGGAGTTGAGAGGAGCCCTTGAGTACATTAAAATGTTCATACCTGGCGCGTGTGATATCGGATTTTTGTGTTCAAACATGCGAATCGAACCTAACAACGCTAGCTATTCTATGGAACTAAAAAATCAAGATTTTGAAACTCAGGTCGAGAGATATGAAGAAATTAGCAATCTTGAGGAGGGAGTTGAGAGGAGCCCTTGAGTACATTAAAATGTTCATACCTGGCGCGTGTGATATCGGATTTTTGTGTTCAAACATGCGAATCGAAGCTATCAACACTAGCTATTCTATGGAACTAAAAAATCAAGATTTTGAAACTCAGGTCGAGAGATATGAAGAAATTAGCAATCTTGAGGAGGGAGTTGAGAGGAGCCCTTGAGTAAATTAAAATGTTCATACCTGGCTCGTGTGATATCGGATTTTTGTGTTCAAACATGCGAATCGAAGCTCACAACGCTAGCTATGATATGGTATTAAAAAATCATGATTTTGAAATTGAGGTCGAGAGACATGAAGAAATTAGCAATCTTGAGGAGGGAGTTGAGAGGAGCCCTTGAGTACATTAAAATGTTCATACCTGGCGCGTGTGATATCGGATTTTTGTGTTCAAACATGCGAATCGAAGCTAACAACGCTAGCTATGACATGGTATTAAAAAATCAAGATTTTGAAACTCAGGTCGAGAGATATGAAGAAATTAGCAATCTTGAGGAGGGAGTTGAGAGGAGCCCTTGAGTACATTAAAATGTTCATACCTGGCGCGTGTGATATCGGATTTTTCTGTTCAAACATGCGAATCGAAGCTAACAACGCTAGCTATTATATGGAACTAAAAAATCAAGATTTTGAAACTCAGGTCGAGAAATATGAAGAAATTACCTAATTTGACGACTGAGTTGAGACGACCTAGTAGGTAAATTAAAATGTTCATACCTGGCTCGTGTGATATCGGATTTTTGTGTTCAAACATGCGAATCAAGCTAACAACGCTAGCTATTATATGGAACTAAAAAATCAAGATTTTGAAACTCAGGTCGAGAGATATGAAGAAATTAGCAATCTTGAGGAGGGAGTTGAGAGGAGCCCTTGAGTACATTAAAATGTTCATACCTGGCGCGTGTGATATCGGATTTTTGTGTTCAAACATGCGAATCGAAGCTAACAATGCTAGCTATTATATGGAACTAAAAAATCAAGATTTTGAAACTCAGGTCGAGAAATATGAAGAAATTAGCAATCTTGAGGAGGGAGTTGAGAGGAGCCCTTGAGTACATTAAAATGTTCATACCTGGCGCGTGTGATATCGGATTTTTGTGTTCAAACATGCGAATCGAAGCTAACAATGCTAGCTATTATATGGAACTAAAAAATCAAGATTTTGAAACTCAGGTCGAGAGATATGAAGAAATTAGCAATCTTGAGGAGGGAGTTGAGAGGAGCCCTTGAGTACATTAAAATGTTCATACCTGGCGCGTGTGATATCGGATTTTTGTGTTCAAACATGCGAATCGAAGCTATCAACACTAGCTATTCTATGGAACTAAAAAATCAAGATTTTGAAACTCAGGTCGAGAGATATGAAGAAATTAGCAATCTTGAGGAGGGAGTTGAGAGGAGCCCTTGAGTAAATTAAAATGTTCATACCTGGCTCGTGTGATATCGGATTTTTGTGTTCAAACATGCGAATCGAAGCTCACAACGCTAGCTATGATATGGTATTAAAAAATCATGATTTTGAAATTGAGGTCGAGAGACATGAAGAAATTAGCAATCTTGAGGAGGGAGTTGAGAGGAGCCCTTGAGTACATTAAAATGTTCATACCTGGCGCGTGTGATATCGGATTTTTGTGTTCAAACATGCGAATCGAAGCTAACAACGCTAGCTATGACATGGTATTAAAAAATCAAGATTTTGAAACTCAGGTCGAGAGATATGAAGAAATTAGCAATCTTGAGGAGGGAGTTGAGAGGAGCCCTTGAGTACATTAAAATGTTCATACCTGGCGCGTGTGATATCGGATTTTTCTGTTCAAACATGCGAATCGAACCTAACAACGCTAGCTATGATATGGAACTAAAAAATCAAGATTTTGAAACTCAGGTCGAGAGATATGAAGAAATTAGCAATCTTGAGGAGGGAGTTGAGAGGAGCCCTTGAGTACATTAAAATGTTCATACCTGGCGCGTGTGATATCGGATTTTTGTGTTCAAACATGCGAATCGAACCTAACAACGCTAGCTATTCTATGGAACTAAAAAATCAAGATTTTGAAACTCAGGTCGAGAGATATGAAGAAATTAGCAATCTTGAGGAGGGAGTTGAGAGGAGCCCTTGAGTAAATTAAAATGTTCATACCTGGCGCGTGTGATATCGGATTTTTGTGTTCAAACATGCGAATCGAAGCTATCAACACTAGCTATTCTATGGAACTAAAAAATCAAGATTTTGAAACTCAGGTCGAGAGATATGAAGAAATTAGCAATCTTGAGGAGGGAGTTGAGAGGAGCCCTTGAGTAAATTAAAATGTTCATACCTGGCTCGTGTGATATCGGATTTTTGTGTTCAAACATGCGAATCGAAGCTCACAACGCTAGCTATGATATGGTATTAAAAAATCATGATTTTGAAATTGAGGTCGAGAGACATGAAGAAATTAGCAATCTTGAGGAGGGAGTTGAGAGGAGCCCTTGAGTACATTAAAATGTTCATACCTGGCGCGTGTGATATCGGATTTTTGTGTTCAAACATGCGAATCGAAGCTAACAACGCTAGCTATGACATGGTATTAAAAAATCAAGATTTTGAAACTCAGGTCGAGAGATATGAAGAAATTAGCAATCTTGAGGAGGGAGTTGAGAGGAGCCCTTGAGTACATTAAAATGTTCATACCTGGCGCGTGTGATATCGGATTTTTCTGTTCAAACATGCGAATCGAACCTAACAACGCTAGCTATGATATGGAACTAAAAAATCAAGATTTTGAAACTCAGGTCGAGAGATATGAAGAAATTAGCAATCTTGAGGAGGGAGTTGAGAGGAGCCCTTGAGTACATTAAAATGTTCATACCTGGCGCGTGTGATATCGGATTTTTCTGTTCAAACATGCGAATCGAACCTAACAACGCTAGCTATGATATGGAACTAAAAAATCAAGATTTTGAAACTCAGGTCGAGAGATATGAAGAAATTAGCAATCTTGAGGAGGGAGTTGAGAGGAGCCCTTGAGTACATTAAAATGTTCATACCTGGCGCGTGTGATATCGGATTTTTCTGTTCAAACATGCGAATCGAAGCTAACAACGCTAGCTATTATATGGAACTAAAAAATCAAGATTTTGAAACTCAGGTCGAGAAATATGAAGAAATTAGCAATCTTGAGGAGGGAGTTGAGAGGAGCCCTTGAGTACATTAAAATGTTCATACCTGGCGCGTGTGATATCGGATTTTTGTGTTCAAACATGCGAATCGAAGCTAACAATGCTAGCTATTATATGGAACTAAAAAATCAAGTTTTTGAAACTCAGGTCGAGAGATATGAAGAAATTAGCAATCTTGAGGAGGGAGTTGAGAGGAGCCCTTGAGTACATTAAAATGTTCATACCTGGCGCGTGTGATATCGGATTTTTGTGTTCAAACATGCGAATCGAAGCTATCAACACTAGCTATTCTATGGAACTAAAAAATCAAGATTTTGAAACTCAGGTCGAGAGATATGAAGAAATTAGCAATCTTGAGGAGGGAGTTGAGAGGAGCCCTTGAGTAAATTAAAATGTTCATACCTGGCTCGTGTGATATCGGATTTTTGTGTTCAAACATGCGAATCGAAGCTCACAACGCTAGCTATGATATGGTATTAAAAAATCATGATTTTGAAATTGAGGTCGAGAGACATGAAGAAATTAGCAATCTTGAGGAGGGAGTTGAGAGGAGCCCTTGAGTACATTAAAATGTTCATACCTGGCGCGTGTGATATCGGATTTTTGTGTTCAAACATGCGAATCGAAGCTAACAACGCTAGCTATGACATGGTATTAAAAAATCAAGATTTTGAAACTCAGGTCGAGAGATATGAAGAAATTAGCAATCTTGAGGAGGGAGTTGAGAGGAGCCCATGAGTACATTAAAATGTTCATACCTGGCGCGTGTGATATCGGATTTTTGTGTTCAAACATGCGAATCGAAGCTAACAACGCTACCTATGACATGGTATTAAAAAATCAAGATTTTGAAACTCAGGTCGAGAGATATGAAGAAATTAGCAATCTTGAGGAGGGAGTTGAGAGGAGCCCTTGAGTACATTAAAATGTTCATACCTGGCGCGTGTGATATCGGACTTTTCTGTTCAAACATGCGAATCGAACCTAACAACGCTAGCTATGATATGGAACGAAAAAATCAAGATTTTGAAACTCAGGTCGAGAGATATGAAGAAATTAGCAATCTTGAGGAGGGAGTTGAGAGGAGCCCATGAGTACATTAAAATGTTCATACCTGGCGCGTGTGATATCGGATTTTTCTGTTCAAACATGCGAATCGAAGCTAACAACGCTAGCTATTATATGGAACTAAAAAATCAAGATTTTGAAACTCAGGTCGAGAAATATGAAGAAATTAGCAATCTTGAGGAGGGAGTTGAGAGGAGCCCTTGAGTACATTAAAATGTTCATACCTGGCGCGTGTGATATCGGATTTTTGTGTTCAAACATGCGAATCGAAGCTCACAACGCTAGCTATTCTATGGTATTAAAAAATCATGATTTTGAAATTGAGGTCGAGAGACATGAAGAAATTAGCAATCTTGAGGAGGGAGTTGAGAGGAGCCCTTGAGTACATTAAAATGTTCATACCTGGCGCGTGTGATATCGGATTTTTGTGTTCAAACATTCGAATCGAAGCTAACAATGCTAGCTATTATATGGAACTAAAAAATCAAGATTTTGAAACTCAGGTCGAGAGATATAAAGAAATTAACAATCTTGAGGAGGGAGTTGACAGGAGCCCTTGAGTACATTAAAATGTTCATACCTGGCGCGTGTGATATCGGATTTTTGTGTTCAAACATGCGAATCGAAGCTAACAACGCTAGCTATTCTATGGAACTAAAAAATCAAGATTTTGAAACTCAGGTCGAGAGATATGAAGAAATTAGCAATCTTGAGGAGGGAGTTGAGAGGAGCCCTTGAGTAAATTAAAATGTTCATACCTGGCTCGTGTGATATCGGATTTTTGTGTTCAAACATGCGAATCGAAGCTCACAACGCTAGCTATGATATGGTATTAAAAAATCATGATTTTGAAATTGAGGTCGAGAGACATGAAGAAATTAGCAATCTTGAGGAGGGAGTTGAGAGGAGCCCTTGAGTACATTAAAATGTTCATACCTGGCGCGTGTGATATCGGATTTTTGTGTTCAAACATGCGAATCGAAGCTAACAACGCTAGCTATGACATGGTATTCAAAAATCATGATTTCGAATTTGAGGTCGAGAGACATGAAGAAATTAGCAATCTTGAGGAGGGAGTTGAGAGGAGCCCTTGAGTACATTAAAATGTTCATACCTGGCGCGTGTGATATCGGATTTTTCTGTTCAAACATGCGAATCGAAGCTAACAATGCTAGCTATTATATGGAACTAAAAAATCAAGATTTTGAAACTCAGGTCGAGAGATATGAAGAAATTAGCAATCTTGAGGAGGGAGTTGAGAGGAGCCCTTGAGTAAATTAAAATGTTCATACCTGGCTCGTGTGATATCGGATTTTTGTGTTCAAACATGCGAATCGAAGCTCACAACGCTAGCTATGATATGGTATTAAAAAATCATGATTTTGAAATTGAGGTCGAGAGACATGAAGAAATTAGCAATCTTGAGGAGGGAGTTGAGAGGAGCCCTTGAGTACATTAAAATGTTCATACCTGGCGCGTGTGATATCGGATTTTTGTGTTCAAACATGCGAATCGAAGCTAACAATGCTAGCTATGACATGGTATTAAAAAATCAAGATTTTGAAACTCAGGTCGAGAGATATGAAGAAATTACCTACTTTGAGGAGGGAGTTGAGAGGAGCACTTGAGTAAATTAAAATGTTCATACCTGGCTCGTGTGATATCGGATTTTTGTGTTCAAACATGCGAATCGAAGCTCACAACGCTAGCTATGATATGGTATTAAAAAATCATGATTTTGAAATTGAGGTCGAGAGACATGAAGAAATTAGCAATCTTGAGGAGGGAGTTGAGAGGAGCCCTTGAGTACATTAAAATGTTCATACCTGGCGCGTGTGATATCGGATTTTTGTGTTCAAACATGCGAATCGAAGCTAACAACGCTAGCTATGACATGGTATTAAAAAATCAAGATTTTGAAACTCAGGTCGAGAGATATGAAGAAATTAGCAATCTTGAGGAGGGAGTTGAGAGGAGCCCATGAGTACATTAAAATGTTCATACCTGGCGCGTGTGATATCGGATTTTTGTGTTCAAACATGCGAATCGAAGCTAACAACGCTAGCTATGACATGGTATTAAAAAATCAAGATTTTGAAACTCAGGTCGAGAGATATGAAGAAATTAGCAATCTTGAGGAGGGAGTTGAGAGGAGCCCTTGAGTACATTAAAATGTTCATACCTGGCGCGTGTGATATCGGACTTTTCTGTTCAAACATGCGAATCGAACCTAACAACGCTAGCTATGATATGGAACGAAAAAATCAAGATTTTGAAACTCAGGTCGAGAGATATGAAGAAATTAGCAATCTTGAGGAGGGAGTTGAGAGGAGCCCATGAGTACATTAAAATGTTCATACCTGGCGCGTGTGATATCGGATTTTTCTGTTCAAACATGCGAATCGAAGCTAACAACGCTAGCTATTATATGGAACTAAAAAATCAAGATTTTGAAACTCAGGTCGAGAAATATGAAGAAATTAGCAATCTTGAGGAGGGAGTTGAGAGGAGCCCTTGAGTACATTAAAATGTTCATACCTGGCGCGTGTGATATCGGATTTTTGTGTTCAAACATGCGAATCGAAGCTCACAACGCTAGCTATTCTATGGTATTAAAAAATCATGATTTTGAAATTGAGGTCGAGAGACATGAAGAAATTAGCAATCTTGAGGAGGGAGTTGAGAGGAGCCCTTGAGTACATTAAAATGTTCATACCTGGCGCGTGTGATATCGGATTTTTGTGTTCAAACATTCGAATCGAAGCTAACAATGCTAGCTATTATATGGAACTAAAAAATCAAGATTTTGAAACTCAGGTCGAGAGATATAAAGAAATTAACAATCTTGAGGAGGGAGTTGACAGGAGCCCTTGAGTACATTAAAATGTTCATACCTGGCGCGTGTGATATCGGATTTTTGTGTTCAAACATGCGAATCGAAGCTAACAACGCTAGCTATGACATGGAACTAAAAAATCAAGATTTTGAAACTCAGGTCGAGAGATATGAAGAAATTAGCAATCTTGAGGAGGGAGTTGAGAGGAGCCCTTGAGTAAATTAAAATGTTCATACCTGGCTCGTGTGATATCGGATTTTTGTGTTCAAACATGCGAATCGAAGCTCACAACGCTAGCTATGATATGGTATTAAAAAATCATGATTTTGAAATTGAGGTCGAGAGACATGAAGAAATTAGCAATCTTGAGGAGGGAGTTGAGAGGAGCCCTTGAGTACATTAAAATGTTCATACCTGGCGCGTGTGATATCGGATTTTTGTGTTCAAACATGCGAATCGAAGCTAACAACGCTAGCTATGACATGGTATTCAAAAATCATGATTTCGAATTTGAGGTCGAGAGACATGAAGAAATTAGCAATCTTGAGGAGGGAGTTGAGAGGAGCCCTTGAGTACATTAAAATGTTCATACCTGGCGCGTGTGATATCGGATTTTTCTGTTCAAACATGCGAATCGAAGCTAACAATGCTAGCTATTATATGGAACTAAAAAATCAAGATTTTGAAACTCAGGTCGAGAGATATGAAGAAATTAGCAATCTTGAGGAGGGAGTTGAGAGGAGCCCTTGAGTAAATTAAAATGTTCATACCTGGCTCGTGTGATATCGGATTTTTGTGTTCAAACATGCGAATCGAAGCTCACAACGCTAGCTATGATATGGTATTAAAAAATCATGATTTTGAAATTGAGGTCGAGAGACATGAAGAAATTAGCAATCTTGAGGAGGGAGTTGAGAGGAGCCCTTGAGTACATTAAAATGTTCATACCTGGCGCGTGTGATATCGGATTTTTGTGTTCAAACATGCGAATCGAAGCTAACAACGCTAGCTATGACATGGTATTAAAAAATCAAGATTTTGAAACTCAGGTCGAGAGATATGAAGAAATTAGCAATCTTGAGGAGGGAGTTGAGAGGAGCCCTTGAGTGCATTAAAATGTTCATACCTGGCGCGTGTGATATCGGATTTTTGTGTTCAAACATGCGAATCGAAGCTCACAACGCTAGCTATGATATGGTATTAAAAAATCATGATTTTGAAATTGAGGTCGAGAGACATGAAGAAATTAGCAATCTTGAGGAGGGAGTTGAGAGGAGCCCTTGAGTACATTAAAATGTTCATACCTGGCGCGTGTGATATCGGATTTTTGTGTTCAAACATGCGAATCGAAGCTAACAATGCTAGCTATTATATGGAACTAAAAAATCAAGATTTTGAAACTCAGGTCGAGAGATATAAAGAAATTAGCAATCTTGAGGAGGGAGTTGACAGGAGCCCTTGAGTACATTAAAATGTTCATACCTGGCGCGTGTGATATCGGATTTTTGTGTTCAAACATGCGAATCGAAGCTAACAACGCTAGCTATGACATGGAACTAAAAAATCAAGATTTTGAAACTCAGGTCGAGAGATATGAAGAAATTAGCAATCTTGAGGAGGGAGTTGAGAGGAGCCCTTGAGTACATTAAAATGTTCATACCTGGCGCGTGTGATATCGGATTTTTGTGTTCAAACATGCGAATCGAAGCTATCAACACTAGCTATTGTATGGAACTAAAAAATCAAGATTTTGAAACTCAGGTCGAGAGATATGAAGAAATTAGCAATCTTGAGGAGGGAGTTGAGAGGAGCCCTTGAGTAAATTAAAATGTTCATACCTGGCGCGTGTGATATCGGATTTTTGTGTTCAAACATGCGAATCGAAGCTCACAACGCTAGCTATGATATGGTATTAAAAAATCATGATTTTGAAATTGAGGTCGAGAGACATGAAGAAATTAGCAATCTTGAGGAGGGAGTTGAGAGGAGCCCTTGAGTACATTAAAATGTTCATACCTGGCGCGTGTGATATCGGATTTTTGTGTTCAAACATGCGAATCGAAGCTAACAACGCTAGCTATGACATGGTATTAAAAAATCAAGATTTTGAAACTCAGGTCGAGAGATATGAAGAAATTACCTACTTTGAGGAGGGAGTTGAGAGGAGCCCTTGAGTAAATTAAAATGTTCATACCTGGCTCGTGTGATATCGGATTTTTGTGTTCAAACATGCGAATCGAAGCTCACAACGCTAGCTATGATATGGTATTAAAAAATCATGATTTTGAAATTGAGGTCGAGAGACATGAAGAAATTAGCAATCTTGAGGAGGGAGTTGAGAGGAGCCCTTGAGTACATTAAAATGTTCATACCTGGCGCGTGTGATATCGGATTTTTGTGTTCAAACATGCGAATCGAAGCTAACAATGCTAGCTATTATATGGAACTAAAAAATCAAGATTTTGAAACTCAGGTCGAGAGATATAAAGAAATTAGCAATCTTGAGGAGGGAGTTGACAGGAGCCCTTGAGTACATTAAAATGTTCATACCTGGCGCGTGTGATATCGGATTTTTGTGTTCAAACATGCGAATCGAAGCTAACAACGCTAGCTATGACATGGAACTAAAAAATCAAGATTTTGAAACTCAGGTCGAGAGATATGAAGAAATTAGCAATCTTGAGGAGGGAGTTGAGAGGAGCCCTTGAGTAAATTAAAATGTTCATACCTGGCTCGTGTGATATCGGATTTTTGTGTTCAAACATGCGAATCGAAGCTCACAACGCTAGCTATGATATGGTATTAAAAAATCATGATTTTGAAATTGAGGTCGAGAGACATGAAGAAATTAGCAATCTTGAGGAGGGAGTTGAGAGGAGCCCTTGAGTACATTAAAATGTTCATACCTGGCGCGTGTGATATCGGATTTTTGTGTTCAAACATGCGAATCGAAGCTAACAACGCTAGCTATGACATGGTATTAAAAAATCAAGATTTTGAAACTCAGGTCGAGAGATATGAAGAAATTACCTACTTTGAGGAGGGAGTTGAGAGGAGCCCTTGAGTAAATTAAAATGTTCATACCTGGCTCGTGTGATATCGGATTTTTGTGTTCAAACATGCGAATCGAAGCTCACAACGCTAGCTATGATATGGTATTAAAAAATCATGATTTTGAAATTGAGGTCGAGAGACATGAAGAAATTAGCAATCTTGAGGAGGGACTTGAGAGGAGCCCTTGAGTACATTAAAATGTTCATACCTGGCTCGTGTGATATCGGATTTTTGTGTTCAAACATGCGAATCGAAGCTAACAACGCTACCTATGACATGGTATTAAAAAATCAAGATTTTGAAACTCAGGTCGAGAGATATGAAGAAATTAGCAATCTTGAGGAGGGAGTTGAGAGGAGCCCTTGAGTACATTAAAATGTTCATACCTGGCGCGTGTGATATCGGATTTTTGTGTTCAAACATGCGAATCGAAGCTAACAATGCTAGCTATTATATGGAACTAAAAAATCAAGATTTTGAAACTCAGGTCGAGAGATATGAAGAAATTAGCAATCTTGAGGAGGGAGTTGAGAGGAGCCCTTGAGTGCATTAAAATGTTCATACCTGGCGCGTGTGATATCGGATTTTTGTGTTCAAACATGCGAATCGAAGCTAACAACACTAGCTATTCTATGGAACTAAAAAATCAAGATTTTGAAACTCAGGTCGAGAGATATGAAGAAATTAGCAATCTTGAGGAGGGAGTTGAGAGGAGCCCTTGAGTAAATTAAAATGTTCATACCTGGCTCGTGTGATATCGGATTTTTGTGTTCAAACATGCGAATCGAAGCTCACAACGCTAGCTATGATATGGTATTAAAAAATCATGATTTTGAAATTGAGGTCGAGAGACATGAAGAAATTAGCAATCTTGAGGAGGGAGTTGAGAGGAGCCCTTGAGTACATTAAAATGTTCATACCTGGCGCGTGTGATATCGGATTTTTGTGTTCAAACATGCGAATCGAAGCTAACAACGCTAGCTATGACATGGTATTAAAAAATCAAGATTTTGAAACTCAGGTCGAGAGATATGAAGAAATTACCTACTTTGAGGAGGGAGTTGAGAGGAGCCCTTGAGTAAATTAAAATGTTCATACCTGGCTCGTGTGATATCGGATTTTTGTGTTCAAACATGCGAATCGAAGCTCACAACGCTAGCTATGATATGGTATTAAAAAATCATGATTTTGAAATTGAGGTCGAGAGACATGAAGAAATTAGCAATCTTGAGGAGGGAGTTGAGAGGAGCCCTTGAGTACATTAAAATGTTCATACCTGGCGCGTGTGATATCGGATTTTTGTGTTCAAACATGCGAATCGAAGCTAACAACGCTAGCTATGACATGGTATTAAAAAATCAAGATTTTGAAACTCAGGTCGAGAGACATGACGAAATTACCTAATTTGAGGACTGAGTTGAGACGACCTAGTAGGTAAATTAAAATGTTCATACCTGGCTCGTGTGATATCGGATTTTTGTGTTCAAACATGCGAATCAAGCTAACAACGCTAGCTATTATATGGAACTAAAAAATCAAGATTTTGAAACTCAGGTCGAGAGATATGAAGAAATTAGCAATCTTGAGGAGGGAGTTGAGAGGAGCCCTTGAGTACATTAAAATGTTCATACCTGGCGCGTGTGATATCGGATTTTTCTGTTCAAACATGCGAATCGAAGCTAACAATGCTAGCTATTATATGGAACTAAAAAATCATGATTTTGAAATTGAGGTCGAGAGATATGAAGAAATTAGCAATCTTGAGGAGGGAGTTGAGAGGAGCCCTTGAGTGCATTAAAATGTTCATACCTGGCGCGTGTGATATCGGATTTTTGTGTTCAAACATGCGAATCGAAGCTAACAACGCTAGCTATGATATGGTATTAAAAAATCATGATTTTGAAATTGAGGTCGAGAGACATAAAGAAATTAGCAATCTTGAGGAGGGAGTTGAGAGGAGCCCTTGACTACATTAAAATGTTCATACCTGGCGCGTGTGATATCGGATTTTTGTGTTCAAACATGCGAATCGAAGCTAACAACGCTAGCTAATCTATGGAACTAAAAAATCAAGATTTTGAAACTCAGGTCGAGAGATATGAAGAAATTAGCAATCTTGAGGAGGGAGTTGAGAGGAGCCCTTGAGTGCATTAAAATGTTCATACCTGGCGCGTGTGATATCGGATTTTTGTGTTCAAACATGCGAATCGAAGCTAACAACACTAGCTATTCTATGGAACTAAAAAATCAAGATTTTGAAACTCAGGTCGAGAGATATGAAGAAATTAGCAATCTTGAGGAGGGAGTTGAGAGGAGCCCTTGAGTAAATTAAAATGTTCATACCTGGCTCGTGTGATATCGGATTTTTGTGTTCAAACATGCGAATCGAAGCTCACAACGCTAGCTATGATATGGTATTAAAAAATCATGATTTTGAAATTGAGGTCGAGAGACATGAAGAAATTAGCAATCTTGAGGAGGGAGTTGAGAGGAGCCCTTGAGTACATTAAAATGTTCATACCTGGCGCGTGTGATATCGGATTTTTGTGTTCAAACATGCGAATCGAAGCTAACAACGCTAGCTATGACATGGTATTAAAAAATCAAGATTTCGAAACTCAGGTCGAGAGATATGAAGAAATTACCTACTTTGAGGAGGGAGTTGAGAGGAGCCCTTGAGTAAATTAAAATGTTCATACCTGGCTCGTGTGATATCGGATTTTTGTGTTCAAACATGCGAATCGAAGCTCACAACGCTAGCTATGATATGGTATTAAAAAATCATGATTTTGAAATTGAGGTCGAGAGACATGAAGAAATTAGCAATCTTGAGGAGGGAGTTGAGAGGAGCCCTTGAGTACATTAAAATGTTCATACCTGGCGCGTGTGATATCGGATTTTTGTGTTCAAACATGCGAATCGAAGCTAACAACGCTAGCTATGACATGGTATTAAAAAATCAAGATTTTGAAACTCAGGTCGAGAGATATGAAGAAATTACCTACTTTGAGGAGGGAGTTGAGAGGAGCCCTTGAGTAAATTAAAATGTTCATACCTGGCTCGTGTGATATCGGATTTTTGTGTTCAAACATGCGAATCGAAGCTCACAACGCTAGCTATGATATGGTATTAAAAAATCATGATTTTGAAATTGAGGTCGAGAGACATGAAGAAATTAGCAATCTTGAGGAGGGAGTTGAGAGGAGCCCTTGAGTACATTAAAATGTTCATACCTGGCGCGTGTGATATCGGATTTTTGTGTTCAAACATGCGAATCGAAGCTAACAACGCTAGCTATGACATGGTATTAAAAAATCAAGATTTTGAAACTCAGGTCGAGAGATATGAAGAAATTACCTACTTTGAGGAGGGAGTTGAGAGGAGCCCTTGAGTAAATTAAAATGTTCATACCTGGCTCGTGTGATATCGGATTTTTGTGTTCAAACATGCGAATCGAAGCTCACAACGCTAGCTATGATATGGTATTAAAAAATCATGATTTTGAAATTGAGGTCGAGAGACATGAAGAAATTAGCAATCTTGAGGAGGGAGTTGAGAGGAGCCCTTGAGTACATTAAAATGTTCATACCTGGCGCGTGTGATATCGGATTTTTGTGTTCAAACATGCGAATCGAAGCTAACAACGCTAGCTATGACATGGTATTAAAAAATCAAGATTTTGAAACTCAGGTCGAGAGACATGACGAAATTACCTAATTTGAGGACTGAGTTGAGACGACCTAGTAGGTAAATTAAAATGTTCATACCTGGCTCGTGTGATATCGGATTTTTGTGTTCAAACATGCGAATCAAGCTAACAACGCTAGCTATTATATGGAACTAAAAAATCAAGATTTTGAAACTCAGGTCGAGAGATATGAAGAAATTAGCAATCTTGAGGAGGGAGTTGAGAGGAGCCCTTGAGTACATTAAAATGTTCATACCTGGCGCGTGTGATATCGGATTTTTCTGTTCAAACATGCGAATCGAAGCTAACAATGCTAGCTATTATATGGAACTAAAAAATCAAGATTTTGAAACTCAGGTCGAGAGATATGAAGAAATTAGCAATCTTGAGGAGGGAGTTGAGAGGAGCCCTTGAGTGCATTAAAATGTTCATACCTGGCGCGTGTGATATCGGATTTTTGTGTTCAAACATGCGAATCGAAGCTAACAACACTAGCTATTCTATGGAACTAAAAAATCAAGATTTTGAAACTCAGGTCGAGAGATATGAAGAAATTAGCAATCTTGAGGAGGGAGTTGAGAGGAGCCCTAGAGTAAATTAAAATGTTCATACCTGGCTCGTGTGATATCGGATTTTTGTGTTCAAACATGCGAATCGAAGCTCACAACGCTAGCTATGATATGGTATTAAAAAATCATGATTTTGAAATTGAGGTCGAGAGACATGAAGAAATTAGCAATCTTGAGGAGGGAGTTGAGAGGAGCCCTTGAGTACATTAAAATGTTCATACCTGGCGCGTGTGATATCGGATTTTTCTGTTCAAACATGCGAATCGAAGCTAACAACGCTAGCTATGACATGGTATTAAAAAATCAAGATTTTGAAACTCAGGTCGAGAGATATGAAGAAATTACCTACTTTGAGGAGGGAGTTGAGAGGAGCCCTTGAGTAAATTAAAATGTTCATACCTGGCTCGTGTGATATCGGATTTTTGTGTTCAAACATGCGAATCGAAGCTCACAACGCTAGCTATGATATGGTATTAAAAAATCATGATTTTGAAATTGAGGTCGAGAGACATGAAGAAATTAGCAATCTTGAGGAGGGAGTTGAGAGGTGCCCTTGAGTACATTAAAATGTTCATACCTGGCGCGTGTGATATCGGATTTTTGTGTTCAAACATGCGAATCGAAGCTAACAACGCTAGCTATGACATGGTATTAAAAAATCAAGATTTTGAAATTCAGGTCGAGAGATATGAAGAAATTAGCAATCTTGAGGAGGGAGTTGAGAGGAGCCCTTGAGTACATTAAAATGTTCATACCTGGCGCGTGTGATATCGGATTTTTGTGTTCAAACATGCGAATCGAAGCTCACAACGCTAGCTATGATATCGTTTTAAAAAATCATGATTTTGAAATTGAGGTCGAGAGACATATCGAAATTAGCAATCTTGAGGAGGAAGTTGAAAGGAGCCCTTGAGTACATTAAAATGTTCATACCTGGCTCGTGTGATATCGGATTTTTGTGTTCAAACATGTGAATCGCAGCTAACAACGCTAGCTATGACATGGTATTAAGAAATCAAGATTTTGAAACTCAGGTCGAGAGATATTACGAAATTACCTACTTTGAGGAGGGAGTTGAGACGACCTAGTAGGTAAATTAAAATGTTCATACCTGGCTCGTGTGATATCGGATTTTTGTGTTCAAACATGCGAATCAAAGCTAACAATGCTAGCTATGATATGGAACTAAAAAATCAAGATTTTGAAACTCAGGTCGAGAGATATGAAGAAATTAGCAATCTTGAGGAGGGAGTTGAGAGGAGCCCTTGAGTACATTAAAATGTTCATACCTGGCGCGTGTGATATCGGATTTTTGTGTTCAAACATGCGAATCGAAGCTAACAATGCTAGCTATTATATGGAACTAAAAAATCAAGATTTTGAAACTCAGGTCGAGAGATATGAAGAAATTAGCAATCTTGACGAGGGAGTTGAGAGGAGCCCTTGAGTACATTAAAATGTTCATACCTGGCGCGTGTGATATCGTATTTTTGTGTTCAAACATGCGAATCGAAGCTAACAACGCTAGCTATGACATGGTATTAAAAAATCAAGATTTTGAAACTCAGGTCGAGAGATATGAAGAAATTAGCAATCTTGAGGAGGGAGTTGAGAGGAGCCCTTGAGTACATTAAAATGTTCATACCTGGCGCGTGTGATATCGGATTTTTGTGTTCAAACATGCGAATCGAAGCTCACAACGCTAGCTATGATATCGTTTTAAAAAATCATGATTTTGAAATTGAGGTCGAGAGACATATCGAAATTAGCAATCTTGAGGAGGAAGTTGAAAGGAGCCCTTGAGTACATTAAAATGTTCATACCTGGCTCGTGTGATATCGGATTTTTGTGTTCAAACATGTGAATCGCAGCTAACAACGCTAGCTATGACATGGTATTAAGAAATCAAGATTTTGAAACTCAGGTCGAGAGATATTACGAAATTACCTACTTTGAGGAGGGAGTTGAGACGACCTAGTAGGTAAATTAAAATGTTCATACCTGGCTCGTGTGATATCGGATTTTTGTGTTCAAACATGCCAATCAAAGCTAACAATGCAAGCTATGATATGGAATTAAAAAATCAAGATTTTGAAACTCAGGTCGAGAGATATGAAGAAATTAGCAATCTTGAGGAGGGAGTTGAGAGGAGCCCTTGAGTAAATTAAAATGTTCATACCTGGCTCGTGTGATATCGGATTTTTGTGTTCAAACATGCGAATCGAAGCTAACAACGCTAGCTATGACATGGTATTAAAAAATCAAGATTTTGAAACTCAGGTCGAGAGATATGAAGAAATTACCTACTTTGAGGAGGGAGTTGAGAGGAGCCCTTGAGTAAATTAAAATGTTCATACCTGGCTCGTGTGATATCGGATTTTTGTGTTCAAACATGCGAATCGAAGCTCACAACGCTAGCTATGATATGGTATTAAAAAATCATGATTTTGAAATTGAGGTCGAGAGACATGAAGAAATTAGCAATCTTGAGGAGGGACTTGAGAGGAGCCCTTGAGTACATTAAAATGTTCATACCTGGCGCGTGTGATATCGGATTTTTGTGTTCAAACATGCGAATCGAAGCTAACAACGCTAGCTATGACATGGTATTAAAAAATCAAGATTTTGAAACTCAGGTCGAGAGATATGAAGAAATTAGCAATCTTGAGGAGGGAGTTGACAGGAGCCCTTGAGTACATTAAAATGTTCATACCTGGCGCGTGTGATATCGGATTTTTGTGTTCAAACATGCGAATCGAAGCTCACAACGCTAGCTATGATATGGTTTTAAAAAATCATGATTTTGAAATTGAGGTCGAGAGACATATCGAAATTAGCAATCTTGAGGAGGAAGTTGAAAGGAGCCCTTGAGTACATTAAAATGTTCATACCTGGCTCGTGTGATATCGGATTTTTGTGTTCAAACATGTGAATCGCAGCTAACAACGCTAGCTATGACATGGTATTAAGAAATCAAGATTTTGAAACTCAGGTCGAGAGATATTACGAAATTACCTACTTTGAGGAGGGAGTTGAGACGACCTAGTAGGTAAATTAAAATGTTCATACCTGGCTCGTGTGATATCGGATTTTTGTGTTCAAACATGCGAATCAAAGCTAACAATGCTAGCTATGATATGGAACTAAAAAATCAAGATTTTGAAACTCAGGTCGAGAGATATGAAGAAATTAGCAATCTTGAGGAGGGAGTTGAGAGGAGCCCTTGAGTACATTAAAATGTTCATACCTGGCGCGTGTGATATCGGATTTTTGTGTTCAAACATGCGAATCGAAGCTAACAATGCTAGCTATTATATGGAACTAAAAAATCAAGATTTTGAAACTCAGGTCGAGAGATATGAAGAAATTAGCAATCTTGAGGAGGGAGTTGAGAGGAGCCCTTGAGTACATTAAAATGTTCATACCTGGCGCGTGTGATATCGTATTTTTGTGTTAAAACATGCGAATCGAAGCTCACAACGCTAGCTATGATATGGTATTAAAAAATCATGATTTTGAAATTGAGGTCGAGAGACATGAAGAAATTAGCAATCTTGAGGAGGGAGTTGAGAGGAGCCCTTGAGTACATTAAAATGTTCATACCTGGCACGTGTGATATCGGATTTTTGTGTTCAAACATGCGAATCGAAGCTAACAATGCTAGCTATGATATGGTATTAAAAAATCATGATTTTGAAATTGAGGTCGAGAGACATGAAGAAATTAGCAATCTTGAGGAGGGAGTTGAGAGGAGCCCTTGAGTACATTAAAATGTTCATACCTGGCGCGTGTGATATCGGATTTTTGTGTTCAAACATGCGAATCGAAGCTCACAACGCTAGCTATGATATGGTATTAAAAAATCATGATTTTGAAATTGAGGTCGAGAGACATGAAGAAATTAGCAATCTTGAGGAGGGAGTTGAGAGGAGCCCTTGAGTACATTAAAATGTTCATACCTGGCGCGTGTGATATCGGATTTTTGTGTTCAAACATGCGAATCGAAGCTAACAACGCTAGCTATGACATGGTATTAAAAAATCAAGATTTTGAAACTCAGGTCGAGAGATATGAAGAAATTACCTACTTTGAGGAGGGAGTTGAGAGGAGCCCTTGAGTAAATTAAAATGTTCATACCTGGCTCGTGTGATATCGGATTTTTGTGTTCAAACATGCGAATCGAAGCTCACAACGCTAGCTATGATATGGTATTAAAAAATCATGATTTTGAAATTGAGGTCGAGAGACATGAAGAAATTAGCAATCTTGAGGAGGGACTTGAGAGGAGCCCTTGAGTACATTAAAATGTTCATACCTGGCGCGTGTGATATCGGATTTTTGTGTTCAAACATGCGAATCGAAGCTAACAACGCTAGCTATGACATGGTATTAAAAAATCAAGATTTTGAAACTCAGGTCGAGAGATATGAAGAAATTAGCAATCTTGAGGAGGGAGTTGACAGGAGCCCTTGAGTACATTAAAATGTTCATACCTGGCGCGTGTGATATCGGATTTTTGTGTTCAAACATGCGAATCGAAGCTCACAACGCTAGCTATGATATGGTTTTAAAAAATCATGATTTTGAAATTGAGGTCGAGAGACATATCGAAATTAGCAATCTTGAGGAGGAAGTTGAAAGGAGCCCTTGAGTACATTAAAATGTTCATACCTGGCTCGTGTGATATCGGATTTTTGTGTTCAAACATGTGAATCGCAGCTAACAACGCTAGCTATGACATGGTATTAAGAAATCAAGATTTTGAAACTCAGGTCGAGAGATATTACGAAATTACCTACTTTGAGGAGGGAGTTGAGACGACCTAGTAGGTAAATTAAAATGTTCATACCTGGCTCGTGTGATATCGGATTTTTGTGTTCAAACATGCGAATCAAAGCTAACAATGCTAGCTATGATATGGAACTAAAAAATCAAGATTTTGAAACTCAGGTCGAGAGATATGAAGAAATTAGCAATCTTGAGGAGGGAGTTGAGAGGAGCCCTTGAGTACATTAAAATGTTCATACCTGGCGCGTGTGATATCGGATTTTTGTGTTCAAACATGCGAATCGAAGCTAACAATGCTAGCTATTATATGGAACTAAAAAATCAAGATTTTGAAACTCAGGTCGAGAGATATGAAGAAATTAGCAATCTTGAGGAGGGAGTTGAGAGGAGCCCTTGAGTACATTAAAATGTTCATACCTGGCGCGTGTGATATCGTATTTTTGTGTTAAAACATGCGAATCGAAGCTCACAACGCTAGCTATGATATGGTATTAAAAAATCATGATTTTGAAATTGAGGTCGAGAGACATGAAGAAATTAGCAATCTTGAGGAGGGAGTTGAGAGGAGCCCTTGAGTACATTAAAATGTTCATACCTGGCACGTGTGATATCGGATTTTTGTGTTCAAACATGCGAATCGAAGCTAACAATGCTAGCTATGATATGGTATTAAAAAATCATGATTTTGAAATTGAGGTCGAGAGACATGAAGAAATTAGCAATCTTGAGGAGGGAGTTGAGAGGAGCCCTTGAGTACATTAAAATGTTCATACCTGGCGCGTGTGATATCGGATTTTTGTGTTCAAACATGCGAATCGAAGCTCACAACGCTAGCTATGATATGGTATTAAAAAATCATGATTTTGAAATTGAGGTCGAGAGACATGAAGAAATTAGCAATCTTGAGGAGGGAGTTGAGAGGAGCCCTTGAGTACATTAAAATGTTCATACCTGGCGCGTGTGATATCGGATTTTTGTGTTCAAACATGCGAATCGAAGCTAACAACGCTAGCTATGACATGGTATTAAAAAATCAAGATTTTGAAACTCAGGTCGAGAGATATGAAGAAATTACCTACTTTGAGGAGGGAGTTGAGAGGAGCCCTTGAGTAAATTAAAATGTTCATACCTGGCTCGTGTGATATCGGATTTTTGTGTTCAAACATGCGAATCGAAGCTCACAACGCTAGCTATGATATGGTATTAAAAAATCATGATTTTGAAATTGAGGTCGAGAGACATGAAGAAATTAGCAATCTTGAGGAGGGACTTGAGAGGAGCCCTTGAGTACATTAAAATGTTCATACCTGGCGCGTGTGATATCGGATTTTTGTGTTCAAACATGCGAATCGAAGCTAACAACGCTAGCTATGACATGGTATTAAAAAATCAAGATTTTGAAACTCAGGTCGAGAGATATGAAGAAATTAGCAATCTTGAGGAGGGAGTTGAGAGGAGCCCTTGAGTACATTAAAATGTTCATACCTGGCGCGTGTGATATCGGATTTTTGTGTTCAAACATGCGAATCGAAGCTCACAACGCTAGCTATGATATGGTTTTAAAAAATCATGATTTTGAAATTGAGGTCGAGAGACATATCGAAATTAGCAATCTTGAGGAGGAAGTTGAAAGGAGCCCTTGAGTACATTAAAATGTTCATACCTGGCTCGTGTGATATCGGATTTTTGTGTTCAAACATGTGAATCGCAGCTAACAACGCTAGCTATGACATGGTATTAAGAAATCAAGATTTTGAAACTCAGGTCGAGAGATATTACGAAATTACCTACTTTGAGGAGGGAGTTGAGACGACCTAGTAGGTAAATTAAAATGTTCATACCTGGCTCGTGTGATATCGGATTTTTGTGTTCAAACATGCGAATCAAAGCTAACAATGCTAGCTATGATATGGAACTAAAAAATCAAGATTTTGAAACTCAGGTCGAGAGATATGAAGAAATTAGCAATCTTGAGGAGGGAGTTGAGAGGAGCCCTTGAGTACATTAAAATGTTCATACCTGGCGCGTGTGATATCGGATTTTTGTGTTCAAACATGCGAATCGAAGCTAACAATGCTAGCTATTATATGGAACTAAAAAATCAAGATTTTGAAACTCAGGTCGAGAGATATGAAGAAATTAGCAATCTTGAGGAGGGAGTTGAGAGGAGCCCTTGAGTACATTAAAATGTTCATACCTGGCGCGTGTGATATCGTATTTTTGTGTTAAAACATGCGAATCGAAGCTCACAACGCTAGCTATGATATGGTATTAAAAAATCATGATTTTGAAATTGAGGTCGAGAGACATGAAGAAATTAGCAATCTTGAGGAGGGAGTTGAGAGGAGCCCTTGAGTACATTAAAATGTTCATACCTGGCACGTGTGATATCGGATTTTTGTGTTCAAACATGCGAATCGAAGCTAACAATGCTAGCTATGATATGGTATTAAAAAATCATGATTTTGAAATTGAGGTCGAGAGACATGAAGAAATTAGCAATCTTGAGGAGGGAGTTGAGAGGAGCCCTTGAGTACATTAAAATGTTCATACCTGGCGCGTGTGATATCGGATTTTTGTGTTCAAACATGCGAATCGAAGCTCACAACGCTAGCTATGATATGGTATTAAAAAATCATGATTTTGAAATTGAGGTCGAGAGACATGAAGAAATTAGCAATCTTGAGGAGGGAGTTGAGAGGAGCCCTTGAGTACATTAAAATGTTCATACCTGGCGCGTGTGATATCGGATTTTTGTGTTCAAACATGCGAATCGAAGCTAACAACGCTAGCTATGACATGGTATTAAAAAATCAAGATTTTGAAACTCAGGTCGAGAGATATGAAGAAATTACCTACTTTGAGGAGGGAGTTGAGAGGAGCCCTTGAGTAAATTAAAATGTTCATACCTGGCTCGTGTGATATCGGATTTTTGTGTTCAAACATGCGAATCGAAGCTCACAACGCTAGCTATGATATGGTATTAAAAAATCATGATTTTGAAATTGAGGTCGAGAGACATGAAGAAATTAGCAATCTTGAGGAGGGACTTGAGAGGAGCCCTTGAGTACATTAAAATGTTCATACCTGGCGCGTGTGATATCGGATTTTTGTGTTCAAACATGCGAATCGAAGCTAACAACGCTAGCTATGACATGGTATTAAAAAATCAAGATTTTGAAACTCAGGTCGAGAGATATGAAGAAATTAGCAATCTTGAGGAGGGAGTTGAGAGGAGCCCTTGAGTACATTAAAATGTTCATACCTGGCGCGTGTGATATCGGATTTTTGTGTTCAAACATGCGAATCGAAGCTCACAACGCTAGCTATGATATGGTTTTAAAAAATCATGATTTTGAAATTGAGGTCGAGAGACATATCGAAATTAGCAATCTTGAGGAGGAAGTTGAAAGGAGCCCTTGAGTACATTAAAATGTTCATACCTGGCTCGTGTGATATCGGATTTTTGTGTTCAAACATGTGAATCGCAGCTAACAACGCTAGCTATGACATGGTATTAAGAAATCAAGATTTTGAAACTCAGGTCGAGAGATATTACGAAATTACCTACTTTGAGGAGGGAGTTGAGACGACCTAGTAGGTAAATTAAAATGTTCATACCTGGCTCGTGTGATATCGGATTTTTGTGTTCAAACATGCGAATCAAAGCTAACAATGCTAGCTATGATATGGAACTAAAAAATCAAGATTTTGAAACTCAGGTCGAGAGATATGAAGAAATTAGCAATCTTGAGGAGGGAGTTGAGAGGAGCCCTTGAGTACATTAAAATGTTCATACCTGGCGCGTGTGATATCGGATTTTTGTGTTCAAACATGCGAATCGAAGCTAACAATGCTAGCTATTATATGGAACTAAAAAATCAAGATTTTGAAACTCAGGTCGAGAGATATGAAGAAATTAGCAATCTTGAGGAGGGAGTTGAGAGGAGCCCTTGAGTACATTAAAATGTTCATACCTGGCGCGTGTGATATCGTATTTTTGTGTTCAAACATGCGAATCGAAGCTAACAACACTAGCTATTCTATGGAACTAAAAAATCAAGATTTTGAAACTCAGGTCGAGAGATATGAAGAAATTAGCAATCTTGAGGAGGGAGTTGAGAGGAGCCCTTGAGTAAATTAAAATGTTCATACCTGGCTCGTGTGATATCGGATTTTTGTGTTCAAACATGCGAATCGAAGCTCACAACGCTAGCTATGATATGGTATTAAAAAATCATGATTTTGAAATTGAGGTCGAGAGACATGAAGAAATTAGCAATCTTGAGGAGGGAGTTGAGAGGAGCCCTTGAGTACATTAAAATGTTCATACCTGGCACGTGTGATATCGGATTTTTGTGTTCAAACATGCGAATCGAAGCTAACAATGCTAGCTATTATATGGAACTAAAAAATCAAGATTTTGAAACTCAGGTCGAGAGATATGAAGAAATTAGCAATCTTGAGGAGGGAGTTGAGAGGAGCACTTGAGTAAATTAAAATGTTCATACCTGGCTCGTGTGATATCGGATTTTTGTGTTCAAACATGCGAATCGAAGCTCACAACGCTAGCTATGATATGGTATTAAAAAATCATGATTTTGAAATTGAGGTCGAGAGACATGAAGAAATTAGCAATCATCAGGAGGGAGTTGAGAGGAGCCCTTGAGTACATTAAAATGTTCATACGTGGCGCGTGTGATATCGGATTTTTGTGTTCAAACATGCGAATCGAAGCTAACAACGCTAGCTATGACATGGTATTAAAAAATCAAGATTTTGAAACTCAGGTCGAGAGATATGAAGAAATTACCTACTTTGAGGAGGGAGTTGAGAGGAGCCCTTGAGTAAATTAAAATGTTCATACCTGGCTCGTGTGATATCGGATTTTTGTGTTCAAACATGCGAATCGAAGCTCACAACGCTAGCTATGATATGGTATTAAAAAATCATGATTTTGAAATTGAGGTCGAGAGACATGAAGAAATTAGCAATCTTGAGGAGGGACTTGAGAGGAGCCCTTGAGTACATTAAAATGTTCATACCTGGCTCGTGTGATATCGGATTTTTGTGTTCAAACATGCGAATCGAAGCTAACAATGCTAGCTATTATATGGAACTAAAAAATCAAGATTTTGAAACTCAGGTCGAGAGATATGAAGAAATTAGCAATCTTGAGGAGGGAGTTGAGAGGAGCCCTTGAGTACATTAAAATGTTCATACCTGGCGCGTGTGATATCGGATTTTTGTGTTCAAACATGCGAATCGAAGCTAACAACACTAGCTATTCTATGGAATTAAAAAATCAAGATTTTGAAACTCAGGTCGAGAGATATGAAGAAATTAGCAATCTTGAGGAGGGAGTTGAGAGGAGCCCTTGAGTACATTAAAATGTTCATACCTGGCGCGTGTGATATCGTATTTTTGTGTTCAAACATGCGAATCGAAGCTAACAACACTAGCTATTCTATGGAACTAAAAAATCAAGATTTTGAAACTCAGGTCGAGAGATAGATATGAAGAAATTAGCAATCTTGAAGAGGGAGTTGAGAGGAGCCCTTGAGTAAATTAAAATGTTCATACCTGGCTCGTGTGATATCGGATTTTTGTGTTCAAACATGCGAATCGAAGCTCACAACGCTAGCTATGATATGGTATTAAAAAATCATGATTTTGAAATTGAGGTCGAGAGACATGAAGAAATTAGCAATCTTGAGGAGGGAGTTGAGAGGAACCCTTGAGTACATTAAAATGTTCATACCTGGCACGTGTGATATCGGATTTTTGTGTTCAAACATGCGAATCGAAGCTAACAATGCTAGCTATTATATGGAACTAAAAAATCAAGATTTTGAAACTCAGGTCGAGAGATATGAAGAAATTAGCAATCTTGAGGAGGGAGTTGAGAGGAGCACTTGAGTATATTAAAATGTTTATACCTGGCTCGTGTGATATCGGATTTTTGTGTTCAAACATGCGAATCGAAGCTAATCACGCTAGCTATGACATGTTATTAAAAAATCAAGATTTTGAAACTCAGGTAGAGAGACATGACGAAATTACCTAATTTGAGGAGTGAGTTGAGAGGAGCCCTTGGGTACATTACAATGTTCATACCTGGCTCGTGTGATATCGGATTTTTGTGTTCAAACATGCGAATCGAAGCTAACAATGCTAGCTATTATATGGAACTAAAAAATCAAGATTTTGAAACTCAGGTCGAGAGATATGAAGAAATTAGCAATCTTGAGGAGGGAGTTGAGAGGAGCCCTTGAGTACATTAAAATGTTCATACCTGGCACGTGTGATATCGGATTTTTGTGTTCAAACATGCGAATCGAAGCTAACAATGCTAGCTATTCTATGGTATTAAAAAATCATGATTTTGAAATTGAGGTCGAGAGACATGAAGAAATTAGCAATCTTGAGGAGGGAGTTGAGAGGAGCCCTTGAGTACATTAAAATGTTCATACCTGGCGCGTGTGATATCGGATTTTTGTGTTCAAACATGCGAATCGAAGCTAACAATGCTAGCTATTATATGGAACTAAAAAATCAAGATTTTGAAACTCAGGTCGAGAGATATAAAGAAATTAGCAATCTTGAGGAGGGAGTTGACAGGAGCCCTTGAGTACATTAAAATGTTCATACCAGGCGCGTGTGATATCGGATTTTTGTGTTCAAACATGCGAATCGAAGCTAACAATGCTAGCTATTATATGGAACTAAAAAATCAAGATTTTGAAACTCAGGTCGAGAGATATAAAGAAATTAGCAATCTTGAGGAGGGAGTTGACAGGAGCCCTTGAGTACATTAAAATGTTCATACCTGGCGCGTGTGATATCGGATTTTTGTGTTCAAACATGCGAATCGAAGCTAACAACGCTAGCTATGACATGGAACTAAAAAATCAAGATTTTGAAACTCAGGTCGAGAGATATGAAGAAATTAGCAATCTTGAGGAGGGAGTTGAGAGGAGCCCTTGAGTAAATTAAAATGTTCATACCTGGCTCGTGTGATATCGGATTTTTGTGTTCAAACATGCGAATCGAAGCTCACAACGCTAGCTATGATATGGTAGTAAAAAATCATGATTTTGAAATTGAGGTCGAGAGACATGAAGAAATTAGCAATCTTGAGGAGGGAGTTGAGAGGAGCCCTTGAGTACATTAAAATGTTCATACCTGGCGCGTGTGATATCGGATTTTTGTGATCAAACATGCGAATCGAAGCTAACAACGCTAGCTATGACATGGTATTAAAAAATCAAGATTTTGAAACTCAGGTCGAGAGATATGAAGAAATTAGCAATCTTGAGGAGGGAGTTGAGAGGAGCCCTTGAGTACATTAAAATGTTCATACCTGGCGCGTGTGATATCGGATTTTTGTGTTCAAACATGCGAATCGAAGCTCACAACGCTAGCTATGATATGGTTTTAAAAAATCATGATTTTGAAATTGAGGTCGAGAGACATATCGAAATTAGCAATCTTGAGGAGGAAGTTGAAAGGAGCCCTTGAGTACATTAAAATGTTCATACCTGGCTCGTGTGATATCGGATTTTTGTGTTCAAACATGCGAATCGAAGCTAATCACGCTAGCTATGACATGTTATTAAAAAATCAAGATTTTGAAACTCAGGTAGAGAGACATGACGAAATTACCTAATTTGAGGAGTGAGTTGAGAGGAGCCCTTGGGTACATTACAATGTTCATACCTGGCTCGTGTGATATCGGATTTTTGTGTTCAAACATGCGAATCAAGCTAACAACGCTAGCTATTATATGGAACTAAAAAATCAAGATTTTGAAACTCAGGTCGAGAGATATGAAGAAATTAGCAATCTTGAGGAGGGAGTTGAGAGGAGCCCTTGAGTACATTAAAATGTTCATACCTGGCGCGTGTGATATCGGATTTTTGTGTTCAAACATGCGAATCGAAGCTAACAATGCTAGCTATTATATGGAACTAAAAAATCAAGATTTTGAAACTCAGGTCGAGAGATATGAAGAAATTAGCAATCTTGAGGAGGGAGTTGAGAGGAGCCCTTGAGTACATTAAAATGTTCATACCTGGCGCGTGTGATATCGGATTTTTGTGTTCAAACATGCGAATCGAAGCTCACAACGCTAGCTATGATATGGTTTTAAAAAATCATGATTTTGAAATTGAGGTCGAGAGACATATCGAAATTAGCAATCTTGAGGAGGGAGTTGAGAGGAGCACTTGAGTATATTAAAATGTTTATACCTGGCTCGTGTGATATCGGATTTTTGTGTTCAAACATGCGAATCGAAGCTAATCACGCTAGCTATGACATGTTATTAAAAAATCAAGATTTTGAAACTCAGGTCGAGAGACATGACGAAATTACCTAATTTGAGGACTGAGTTGAGACGACCTAGTAGGTAAATTAAAATGTTCATACCTGGCTCGTGTGATATCGGATTTTTGTGTTCAAACATGCGAATCAAGCTAACAACGCTAGCTATTATATGGAACTAAAAAATCAAGATTTTGAAACTCAGGTCGAGAGATATGAAGAAATTAGCAATCTTGAGGAGGGAGTTGAGAGGAGCCCTTGAGTACATTAAAATGTTCATACCTGGCGCGTGTGATATTGGATTTTTGTGTTCAAACATGCGAATCGAAGCTAACAATGCTAGCTATTATATGGAACTAAAAAATCAAGATTTTGAAACTCAGGTCGAGAGATATGAAGAAATTAGCAATCTTGAGGAGGGAGTTGAGAGGAGCCCTTGAGTACATTAAAATGTTCATACCTGGCGCGTGTGATATCGGATTTTTGTGTTCAAACATGCGAATCGAAGCTAACAACACTAGCTATTCTATGGAACTAAAAAATCAAGATTTTGAAACTCAGGTCGAGAGATATGAAGAAATTAGCAATGTTGAGGAGGGAGTTGAGAGGAGCCCTTGAGTACATTAAAATGTTCATACCTGGCGCGTGTGATATCGTATTTTTGTGTTCAAACATGCGAATCGAAGCTAACAACACTAGCTATTCTATGGAACTAAAAAATCAAGATTTTGAAACTCAGGTCGAGAGATAGATATGAAGAAATTAGCAATCTTGAGGAGGGAGTTGAGAGGAGCCCTTGAGTAAATTAAAATGTTCATACCTGGCTCGTGTGATATCGGATTTTTGTGTTCAAACATGCGAATCGAAGCTCACAACGCTAGCTATGATATGGTATTAAAAAATCATGATTTTGAAATTGAGGTCGAGAGACATGAAGAAATTAGCAATCTTGAGGAGGGAGTTGAGAGGAACCCTTGAGTACATTAAAATGTTCATACCTGGCACGTGTGATATCGGATTTTTGTGTTCAAACATGCGAATCGAAGCTAACAATGCTAGCTATTATATGGAACTAAAAAATCAAGATTTTGAAACTCAGGTCGAGAGATATGAAGAAATTAGCAATCTTGAGGAGGGAGTTGAGAGGAGCACTTGAGTATATTAAAATGTTTATACCTGGCTCGTGTGATATCGGATTTTTGTGTTCAAACATGCGAATCGAAGCTAATCACGCTAGCTATGACATGTTATTAAAAAATCAAGATTTTGAAACTCAGGTAGAGAGACATGACGAAATTACCTAATTTGAGGAGTGAGTTGAGAGGAGCCCTTGGGTACATTACAATGTTCATACCTGGCTCGTGTGATATCGGATTTTTGTGTTCAAACATGCGAATCGAAGCTAACAATGCTAGCTATTATATGGAACTAAAAAATCAAGATTTTGAAACTCAGGTCGAGAGATATGAAGAAATTAGCAATCTTGAGGAGGGAGTTGAGAGGAGCCCTTGAGTACATTAAAATGTTCATACCTGGCACGTGTGATATCGGATTTTTGTGTTCAAACATGCGAATCGAAGCTAACAATGCTAGCTATTCTATGGTATTAAAAAATCATGATTTTGAAATTGAGGTCGAGAGACATGAAGAAATTAGCAATCTTGAGGAGGGAGTTGAGAGGAGCCCTTGAGTACATTAAAATGTTCATACCTGGCGCGTGTGATATCGGATTTTTGTGTTCAAACATGCGAATCGAAGCTAACAATGCTAGCTATTATATGGAACTAAAAAATCAAGATTTTGAAACTCAGGTCGAGAGATATAAAGAAATTAGCAATCTTGAGGAGGGAGTTGACAGGAGCCCTTGAGTACATTAAAATGTTCATACCAGGCGCGTGTGATATCGGATTTTGGTGTTCAAACATGCGAATCGAAGCTAACAATGCTAGCTATTATATGGAACTAAAAAATCAAGATTTTGAAACTCAGGTCGAGAGATATAAAGAAATTAGCAATCTTGAGGAGGGAGTTGACAGGAGCCCTTGAGTACATTAAAATGTTCATACCTGGCGCGTGTGATATCGGATTTTTGTGTTCAAACATGCGAATCGAAGCTAACAACGCTAGCTATGACATGGAACTAAAAAATCAAGATTTTGAAACTCAGGTCGAGAGATATGAAGAAATTAGCAATCTTGAGGAGGGAGTTGAGAGGAGCCCTTGAGTAAATTAAAATGTTCATACCTGGCTCGTGTGATATCGGATTTTTGTGTTCAAACATGCGAATCGAAGCTCACAACGCTAGCTATGATATGGTATTAAAAAATCATGATTTTGAAATTGAGGTCGAGAGACATGAAGAAATTAGCAATCTTGAGGAGGGAGTTGAGAGGAGCCCTTGAGTACATTAAAATGTTCATACCTGGCGCGTGTGATATCGGATTTTTGTGATCAAACATGCGAATCGAAGCTAACAACGCTAGCTATGACATGGTATTAAAAAATCAAGATTTTGAAACTCAGGTCGAGAGATATGAAGAAATTAGCAATCTTGAGGAGGGAGTTGAGAGGAGCCCTTGAGTACATTAAAATGTTCATACCTGGCGCGTGTGATATCGGATTTTTGTGTTCAAACATGCGAATCGAAGCTCACAACGCTAGCTATGATATGGTTTTAAAAAATCATGATTTTGAAATTGAGGTCGAGAGACATATCGAAATTAGCAATCTTGAGGAGGAAGTTGAAAGGAGCCCTTGAGTACATTAAAATGTTCATACCTGGCTCGTGTGATATCGGATTTTTGTGTTCAAACATGTGAATCGCAGCTAACAACGCTAGCTATGACATGGTATTAAGAAATCAAGATTTTGAAACTCAGGTCGAGAGATATTACGAAATTACCTACTTTGAGGAGGGAGTTGAGACGACCTAGTAGGTAAATTAAAATGTTCATACCTGGCTCGTGTGATATCGGATTTTTGTGTTCAAACATGCGAATCAAAGCTAACAATGCTAGCTATGATATGGAACTAAAAAATCAAGATTTTGAAACTCAGGTCGAGAGATATGAAGAAATTAGCAATCTTGAGGAGGGAGTTGAGAGGAGCCCTTGAGTACATTAAAATGTTCATACCTGGCGCGTGTGATATCGGATTTTTGTGTTCAAACATGCGAATCGAAGCTAACAATGCTAGCTATTATATGGAACTAAAAAATCAAGATTTTGAAACTCTGGTCGAGAGATATGAAGAAATTAGCAATCTTGAGGAGGGAGTTGAGAGGAGCCCTTGAGTACTTTAAAATGTTCATACCTGGCGCGTGTGATATCGTATTTTTGTGTTCAAACATGCGAATCGAAGCTAACAACACTAGCTATTCTATGGAACTAAAAAATCAAGATTTTGAAACTCAGGTCGAGAGATATGAAGAAATTAGCAATCTTGAGGAGGGAGTTGAGAGGAGCCCTTGAGTAAATTAAAATGTTCATACCTGGCTCGTGTGATATCGGATTTTTGTGTTCAAACATGCGAATCGAAGCTCACAACGCTAGCTATGATATGGTATTAAAAAATCATGATTTTGAAATTGAGGTCGACAGACATGAAGAAATTAGCAATCTTGAGGAGGGAGTTGAGAGGAGCCCTTGAGTACATTAAAATGTTCATACCTGGCACGTGTGATATCGGATTTTTGTGTTCAAACATGCGAATCGAAGCTAACAATGCTAGCTATTATATGGAACTAAAAAATCAAGATTTTGAAACTCAGGTCGAGAGATATGAAGAAATTAGCAATCTTGAGGAGGGAGTTGAGAGGAGCACTTGAGTATATTAAAATGTTTATACCTGGCTCGTGTGATATCGGATTTTTGTGTTCAAACATGCGAATCGAAGCTAATCACGCTAGCTATGACATGTTATTAAAAAATCAAGATTTTGAAACTCAGGTCGAGAGATATGAAGAAATTAGCAATCTTGAGGAGGGAGTTGAGAGGAGCCCTTGAGTACATTAAAATGTTCATACCTGGCGCGTGTGATATCGGATTTTTGTGTTCAAACATGCGAATCGAAGCTATCAACACTAGCTATTCTATGGAACTAAAAAATCAAGATTTTGAAACTCAGGTCGAGAGATATGAAGAAATTAGCAATCTTGAGGAGGGAGTTGAGAGGAGCCCTTGAGTAAATTAAAATGTTCATACCTGGCTCGTGTGATATCGGATTTTTGTGTTCAAACATGCGAATCGAAGCTCACAACGCTAGCTATGATATGGTATTAAAAAATCATGATTTTGAAATTGAGGTCGAGAGACATGAAGAAATTAGCAATCTTGAGGAGGGAGTTGAGAGGAGCCCTTGAGTACATTAAAATGTTCATACCTGGCGCGTGTGATATCGGATTTTTGTGTTCAAACATGCGAATCGAAGCTAACAACGCTAGCTATGACATGGTATTAAAAAATCAAGATTTTGAAACTCAGGTCGAGAGATATGAAGAAATTAGCAATCTTGAGGAGGGAGTTGAGAGGAGCCCTTGAGTACATTAAAATGTTCATACCTGGCGCGTGTGATATCGGATTTTTGTGTTCAAACATGCGAATCGAAGCTCACAACGCTAGCTATGATATGGTATTAAAAAATCATGATTTTGAAATTGAGGTCGAGAGACATGAAGAAATTAGCAATCTTGAGGAGGGAGTTGAGAGGAGCCCTTGAGTACATTAAAATGTTCATACCTGGCGCGTGTGATATCGGATTTTTGTGTTCAAACATGCGAATCGAAGCTAACAACGCTAGCTATGACATGGTATTAAAAAATCAAGCTTTTGAAACTCAGGTCGAGAGACATGACGAAATTACCTAATTTGAGGACTGAGTTGAGACGACCTAGTAGGTAAATTAAAATGTTCATACCTGGCGCGTGTGATATCGGATTTTTGTGTTCAAACATGCGCATCAAGCTAACAACGCTAGCTATTATATGGAACTAAAAAATCAAGATTTTGAAACTCAGGTCGAGAGATATGAAGAAATTAGCAATCTTGAGGAGGGAGTTGAGAGGAGCCCTTGAGTACATTAAAATGTTCATACCTGGCGCGTGTGATATCGTATTTTTGTGTTCAAACATGCGAATCGAAGCTAACAATGCTAGCTATTATATGGAAATAAAAAATCAAGATTTTGAAACTCAGGTCGAGAGATATGAAGAAATTAGCAATCTTGAGGAGGGAGTTGAGAGGAGCCCTTGAGTACATTAAAATGTTCATACCTGGCGCGTGTGATATCGTATTTTTGTGTTCAAACATGCGAATCGAAGCTAACAACACTAGCTATTCTATGGAACTAAAAAATCAAGATTTTGAAACTCAGGTCGAGAGATATGAAGAAATTAGCAATCTTGAGGAGGGAGTTGAGAGGAGCCCTTGAGTAAATTAAAATGTTCATACCTGGCTCGTGTGATATCGGATTTTTGTGTTCAAACATGCGAATCGAAGCTCACAACGCTAGCTATGATATGGAACTAAAAAATCAAGATTTTGAAACTCAGGTCGAGAGATATGAAGAAATTAGCAATCTTGAGGAGGGAGTTGAGAGGAGCCCTTGAGTACATTAAAATGTTCATACCTGGCGCGTGTGATATCGGATTTTTGTGTTCAAACATGCGAATCGAAGCTATCAACACTAGCTATTCTATGGAACTAAAAAATCAAGATTTTGAAACTCAGGTCGAGAGATATGAAGAAATTAGCAATCTTGAGGAGGGAGTTGAGAGGAGCCCTTGAGTAAATTAAAATGTTCATACCTGGCTCGTGTGATATCGGATTTTTGTGTTCAAACATGCGAATCGAAGCTCACAACGCTAGCTATGATATGGTATTAAAAAATCATGATTTTGAAATTGAGGTCGAGAGACATGAAGAAATTAGCAATCTTGAGGAGGGAGTTGAGAGGAGCCCTTGAGTACATTAAAATGTTCATACCTGGCGCGTGTGATATCGGATTTTTGTGTTCAAACATGCGAATCGAAGCTAACAACGCTAGCTATGACATGGTATTAAAAAATCAAGATTTTGAAACTCAGGTCGAGAGATATGAAGAAATTAGCAATCTTGAGGAGGGAGTTGAGAGGAGCCCTTGAGTGCATTAAAATGTTCATACCTGGCGCGTGTGATATCGGATTTTTGTGTTCAAACATGCGAATCGAAGCTCACAACGCTAGCTATGATATGGTATTAAAAAATCATGATTTTGAAATTGAGGTCGAGAGACATGAAGAAATTAGCAATCTTGAGGAGGGAGTTGAGAGGAGCCCTTGAGTACATTAAAATGTTCATACCTGGCATGTGTGATATCGGATTTTTGTGTTCAAACATGCGAATCGAAGCTAACAATGCTAGCTATTATATGGAACTAAAAAATCAAGATTTTGAAACTCAGGTCGAGAGATATGAAGAAATTAGCAATCTTGAGGAGGGAGTTGAGAGGAGCCCTTGAGTGCATTAAAATGTTCATACCTGGCGCGTGTGATATCGGATTTTTGTGTTCAAACATGCGAATCGAAGCTAACAATGCTAGCTATTATATGGAACTAAAAAATCAAGATTTTGAAACTCAGGTCGAGAGATATGAAGAAATTAGCAATCTTGAGGAGGGAGTTGAGAGGAGCACTTGAGTATATTAAAATGTTTATACCTGGCTCGTGTGATATCGGATTTTTGTGTTCAAACATGCGAATCGAAGCTAATCACGCTAGCTATGACATGTTATTAAAAAATCAAGATTTTGAAACTCAGGTAGAGAGACATGACGAAATTACCTAATTTGAGGAGTGAGTTGAGAGGAGCCCTTGGGTACATTACAATGTTCATACCTGGCTCGTGTGATATCGGATTTTTGTGTTCAAACATGCGAATCGAAGCTCACAACGCTAGCTATGATATGGTATTAAAAAATCATGATTTTGAAATTGAGGTCGAGAGACATGAAGAAATTAGCAATCTTGAGGAGGGAGTTGAGAGGAGCCCTTGAGTACATTAAAATGTTCATACCTGGCGCGTGTGATATCGGATTTTTGTGTTCAAACATGCGAATCGAAGCTAACAACGCTAGCTATGACATGGTATTAAAAAATCAAGCTTTTGAAACTCAGGTCGAGAGACATGACGAAATTACCTAATTTGAGGACTGAGTTGAGACGACCTAGTAGGTAAATTAAAATGTTCATACCTGGCGCGTGTGATATCGGATTTTTGTGTTCAAACATGCGCATCAAGCTAACAACGCTAGCTATTATATGGAACTAAAAAATCAAGATTTTGAAACTCAGGTCGAGAGATATGAAGAAATTAGCAATCTTGAGGAGGGAGTTGAGAGGAGCCCTTGAGTACATTAAAATGTTCATACCTGGCGCGTGTGATATCGTATTTTTGTGTTCAAACATGCGAATCGAAGCTAACAATGCTAGCTATTATATGGAACTAAAAAATCAAGATTTTGAAACTCAGGTCGAGAGATATGAAGAAATTAGCAATCTTGAGGAGGGAGTTGAGAGGAGCCCTTGAGTACATTAAAATGTTCATACCTGGCGCGTGTGATATCGTATTTTTGTGTTCAAACATGCGAATCGAAGCTAACAACACTAGCTATTCTATGGAACTAAAAAATCAAGATTTTGAAACTCAGGTCGAGAGATATGAAGAAATTAGCAATCTTGAGGAGGGAGTTGAGAGGAGCCCTTGAGTAAATTAAAATGTTCATACCTGGCTCGTGTGATATCGGATTTTTGTGTTCAAACATGCGAATCGAAGCTCACAACGCTAGCTATGATATGGTATTAAAAAATCATGATTTTGAAATTGAGGTCGAGAGACATGAAGAAATTAGCAATCTTGAGGAGGGAGTTGAGAGGAGCCCTTGAGTACATTAAAATGTTCATACCTGGCATGTGTGATATCGGATTTTTGTGTTCAAACATGCGAATCGAAGCTAACAATGCTAGCTATTATATGGAACTAAAAAATCAAGATTTTGAAACTCAGGTCGAGAGATATGAAGAAATTAGCAATCTTGAGGAGGGAGTTGAGAGGAGCCCTTGAGTGCATTAAAATGTTCATACCTGGCGCGTGTGATATCGGATTTTTGTGTTCAAACATGCGAATCGAAGCTAACAATGCTAGCTATTATATGGAACTAAAAAATCAAGATTTTGAAACTCAGGTCGAGAGATATGAAGAAATTAGCAATCTTGAGGAGGGAGTTGAGAGGAGCACTTGAGTATATTAAAATGTTTATACCTGGCTCGTGTGATATCGGATTTTTGTGTTCAAACATGCGAATCGAAGCTAATCACGCTAGCTATGACATGTTATTAAAAAATCAAGATTTTGAAACTCAGGTAGAGAGACATGACGAAATTACCTAATTTGAGGAGTGAGTTGAGAGGAGCCCTTGGGTACATTACAATGTTCATACCTGGCTCTTGTGATATCGTATTTTTGTGTTCAAACATGCGAATCGAAGCTCACAACGCTAGCTATGATATGGTATTAAAAAATCATGATTTTGAAATTGAGGTCGAGAGACATGAAGAAATTAGCAATCTTGAGGAGGGAGTTGAGAGGAGCCCTTGAGTACATTAAAATGTTCATACCTGGCGCGTGTGATATCGGATTTTTGTGTTCAAACATGCGAATCGAAGCTAACAACGCTAGCTATGACATGGTATTAAAAAATCAAGCTTTTGAAACTCAGGTCGAGAGACATGACGAAATTACCTAATTTGAGGACTGAGTTGAGACGACCTAGTAGGTAAATTAAAATGTTCATACCTGGCGCGTGTGATATCGGATTTTTGTGTTCAAACATGCGCATCAAGCTAACAACGCTAGCTATTATATGGAACTAAAAAATCAAGATTTTGAAACTCAGGTCGAGAGATATGAAGAAATTAGCAATCTTGAGGAGGGAGTTGAGAGGAGCCCTTGAGTACATTAAAATGTTCATACCTGGCGCGTGTGATATCGTATTTTTGTGTTCAAACATGCGAATCGAAGCTAACAACACTAGCTATTCTATGGAACTAAAAAATCAAGATTTTGAAACTCAGGTCGAGAGATATGAAGAAATTAGCAATCTTGAGGAGGGAGTTGAGAGGAGCCCTTGAGTAAATTAAAATGTTCATACCTGGCTCGTGTGATATCGGATTTTTGTGTTCAAACATGCGAATCGAAGCTCACAACGCTAGCTATGATATGGTATTAAAAAATCATGATTTTGAAATTGAGGTCGAGAGACATGAAGAAATTAGCAATCTTGAGGAGGGAGTTGAGAGGAGCCCTTGAGTACATTAAAATGTTCATACCTGGCACGTGTGATATCGGATTTTTGTGTTCAAACATGCGAATCGAAGCTAACAATGCTAGCTATTATATGGAACTAAAAAATCAAGATTTTGAAACTCAGGTCGAGAGATATGAAGAAATTAGCAATCTTGAGGAGGGAGTTGAGAGGAGCACTTGAGTATATTAAAATGTTTATACCTGGCTCGTGTGATATCGGATTTTTGTGTTCAAACATGCGAATCGAAGCTAATCACGCTAGCTATGACATGTTATTAAAAAATCAAGATTTTGAAACTCAGGTAGAGAGACATGACGAAATTACCTAATTTGAGGACTGAGTTGAGACGACCTAGTAGGTAAATTAAAATGTTCATACCTGGCTCGTGTGATATCGGATTTTTGTGTTCAAACATGCGAATCAAGCTCACAACGCTAGCTATGATATGGAACTAAAAAATCAAGATTTTGAAACTCAGGTCGAGAGATATGAAGAAATTAGCAATCTTGAGGAGGGAGTTGAGAGGAGCCCTTGAGTACATTAAAATGTTCATACCTGGCGCGTGTGATATCGGATTTTTGTGTTCAAACATGCGAATCGAAGCTAACAATGCTAGCTATTATATGGAACTAAAAAATCAAGATTTTGAAACTCAGGTCGAGAGATATGAAGAAATTAGCAATCTTGAGGAGGGAGTTGAGAGGAGCCCTTGAGTGCATTAAAATGCTCATACCTGGCGCGTGTGATATCGGATTTTTGTGTTCAAACATGCGAATCGAAGCTAACAACACTAGCTATTCTATGGAACTAAAAAATCAAGATTTTGAAACTCAGGTCGAGAGATATGAAGAAATTAGCAATCTTGAGGAGGGAGTTGAGAGGAGCCCTTGAGTAAATTAAAATGTTCATACCTGGCTCGTGTGATATCGGATTTTTGTGTTCAAACATGCGAATCGAAGCTCACAACGCTAGCTATGATATGGTATTAAAAAATCATGATTTTGAAATTGAGGTCGAGAGACATGAAGAAATTAGCAATCTTGAGGAGGGAGTTGAGAGGAGCCCTTGAGTACATTAAAATGTTCATACCTGGCGCGTGTGATATCGGATTTTTGTGTTCAAACATGCGAATCGAAGCTAACAACGCTAGCTATGACATGGTATGAAAAAATCAAGATTTTGAAACTCAGGTCGAGAGATATGAAGAAATTACCTACTTTGAGGAGGGAGTTGAGAGGAGCCCTTGAGTAAATTAAAATGTTCATACCTGGCTCGTGTGATATCGGATTTTTGTGTTCAACCATGCGAATCGAAGCTCACAACGCTAGCTATGATATGGTATTAAAAAATCATGATTTTGAAATTGAGGTCGAGAGACATGAAGAAATTAGCAATCTTGAGGAGGGAGTTGAGAGGAGCCCTTGAGTACATTAAAATGTTCATACCTGGCGCGTGTGATATCGGATTTTTGTGTTCAAACATGCGAATCGAAGCTAACAACGCTAGCTATGACATGGTATTAAAAAATCAAGATTTTGAAACTCAGGTCGAGAGATATGAAGAAATTAGCAATCTTGAGGAGGGAGTTGAGAGGAGCACTTGAGTATATTAAAATGTTTATACCTGGCTCGTGTGATATCGGATTTTTGTGTTCAAACATGCGAATCGAAGCTAATCACGCTAGCTATGACATGTTATTAAAAAATCAAGATTTTGAAACTCAGGTAGAGAGACATGACGAAATTACCTAATTTGAGGAGTGAGTTGAGAGGAGCCCTTGGGTACATTACAATGTTCATACCTGGCTCGTGTGATATCGGATTTTTGTGTTCAAACATGCGAATCGAAGCTCACAACGCTAGCTATGATATGGTATTAAAAAATCATGATTTTGAAATTGAGGTCGAGAGACATGAAGAAATTAGCAATCTTGAGGAGGGAGTTGAGAGGAGCCCTTGAGTACATTAAAATGTTCATACCTGGCGCGTGTGATATCGAATTTTTGTGTTCAAACATGCGAATCGAAGCTAACAACGCTAGCTATGACATGGTATTAAAAAATCAAGATTTTGAAACTCAGGTCGAGAGATATGAAGAAATTACCTACTTTGAGGAGGGAGTTGAGAGGAGCCCTTGAGTAAATTAAAATGTTCATACCTGGCTCGTGTGATATCGGATTTTTGTGTTCAACCATGCGAATCGAAGCTCACAACGCTAGCTATGATATGGTATTAAAAAATCATGATTTTGAAATTGAGGTCGAGAGACATGAAGAAATTAGCAATCTTGAGGAGGGAGTTGAGAGGAGCCCTTGAGTACATTAAAATGTTCATACCTGGCGCGTGTGATATCGGATTTTTGTGTTCAAACATGCGAATCGAAGCTAACAACGCTAGCTATGACATGGTATTAAAAAATCAAGATTTTGAAACTCAGGTCGAGAGATATGAAGAAATTAGCAATCTTGAGGAGGGAGTTGAGAGGAGCACTTGAGTATATTAAAATGTTTATACCTGGCTCGTGTGATATCGGATTTTTGTGTTCAAACATGCGAATCGAAGCTAATCACGCTAGCTATGACATGTTATTAAAAAATCAAGATTTTGAAACTCAGGTAGAGAGACATGACGAAATTACCTAATTTGAGGAGTGAGTTGAGAGGAGCCCTTGGGTACATTACAATGTTCATACCTGGCTCGTGTGATATCGGATTTTTGTGTTCAAACATGCGAATCGAAGCTCACAACGCTAGCTATGATATGGTATTAAAAAATCATGATTTTGAAATTGAGGTCGAGAGACATGAAGAAATTAGCAATCTTGAGGAGGGAGTTGAGAGGAGCCCTTGAGTACATTAAAATGTTCATACCTGGCGCGTGTGATATCGGATTTTTGTGTTCAAACATGCGAATCGAAGCTATCAACACTAGCTATTCTATGGAACTAAAAAATCAAGATTTTGAAACTCAGGTCGAGAGATATGAAGAAATTAGCAATCTTGAGGAGGGAGTTGAGAGGAGCCCTTGAGTAAATTAAAATGTTCATACCTGGCTCGTGTGATATCGGATTTTTGTGTTCAAACATGCGAATCAAGCTAACAACGCTAGCTATTATATGGAACTAAAAAATCAAGTTTTTGAAACTCAGGTCGAGAGATATGAAGAAATTAGCAATCTTGAGGAGGGAGTTGAGAGGAGCCCTTGAGTACATTAAAATGTTCATACCTGGCGCGTGTGATATCGGATTTTTGTGTTCAAACATGCGAATCGAAGCTAACAATGCTAGCTATTATATGGAACTAAAAAATCAAGATTTTGAAACTCAGGTCGAGAGATATGAAGAAATTAGCAATCTTGAGGAGGGAGTTGAGAGGAGCCCTTGAGTGCATTAAAATGCTCATACCTGGCGCGTGTGATATCGGATTTTTGTGTTCAAACATGCGAATCGAAGCTAACAACGCTAGCTATGACATGGTATTAAAAAATCAAGATTTTGAAACTCAGGTCGAGAGATATGAAGAAATTAGCAATCTTGAGGAGGGAGTTGAGAGGAGCACTTGAGTATATTAAAATGTTTATACCTGGCTCGTGTGATATCGGATTTTTGTGTTCAAACATGCGAATCGAAGCTAATCACGCTAGCTATGACATGTTATTAAAAAATCAAGATTTTGAAACTCAGGTAGAGAGACATGACGAAATTACCTAATTTGAGGAGTGAGTTGAGAGGAGCCCTTGGGTACATTACAATGTTCATACCTGGCTCGTGTGATATCGGATTTTTGTGTTCAAACATGCGAATCGAAGCTCACAACGCTAGCTATGATATGGTATTAAAAAATCATGATTTTGAAATTGAGGTCGAGAGACATGAAGAAATTAGCAATCTTGAGGAGGGAGTTGAGAGGAGCCCTTGAGTACATTAAAATGTTCATACCTGGCGCGTGTGATATCGAATTTTTGTGTTCAAACATGCGAATCGAAGCTAACAACGCTAGCTATGACATGGTATTAAAAAATCAAGATTTTGAAACTCAGGTCGAGAGATATGAAGAAATTACCTACTTTGAGGAGGGAGTTGAGAGGAGCCCTTGAGTAAATTAAAATGTTCATACCTGGCTCGTGTGATATCGGATTTTTGTGTTCAACCATGCGAATCGAAGCTCACAACGCTAGCTATGATATGGTATTAAAAAATCATGATTTTGAAATTGAGGTCGAGAGACATGAAGAAATTAGCAATCTTGAGGAGGGAGTTGAGAGGAGCCCTTGAGTACATTAAAATGTTCATACCTGGCGCGTGTGATATCGGATTTTTGTGTTCAAACATGCGAATCGAAGCTAACAACGCTAGCTATGACATGGTATTAAAAAATCAAGATTTTGAAACTCAGGTCGAGAGATATGAAGAAATTAGCAATCTTGAGGAGGGAGTTGAGAGGAGCACTTGAGTATATTAAAATGTTTATACCTGGCTCGTGTGATATCGGATTTTTGTGTTCAAACATGCGAATCGAAGCTAATCACGCTAGCTATGACATGTTATTAAAAAATCAAGATTTTGAAACTCAGGTAGAGAGACATGACGAAATTACCTAATTTGAGGAGTGAGTTGAGAGGAGCCCTTGGGTACATTACAATGTTCATACCTGGCTCGTGTGATATCGGATTTTTGTGTTCAAACATGCGAATCGAAGCTCACAACGCTAGCTATGATATGGTATTAAAAAATCATGATTTTGAAATTGAGGTCGAGAGACATGAAGAAATTAGCAATCTTGAGGAGGGAGTTGAGAGGAGCCCTTGAGTACATTAAAATGTTCATACCTGGCGCGTGTGATATCGGATTTTTGTGTTCAAACATGCGAATCGAAGCTATCAACACTAGCTATTCTATGGAACTAAAAAATCAAGATTTTGAAACTCAGGTCGAGAGATATGAAGAAATTAGCAATCTTGAGGAGGGAGTTGAGAGGAGCCCTTGAGTAAATTAAAATGTTCATACCTGGCTCGTGTGATATCGGATTTTTGTGTTCAAACATGCGAATCAAGCTAACAACGCTAGCTATTATATGGAACTAAAAAATCAAGTTTTTGAAACTCAGGTCGAGAGATATGAAGAAATTAGCAATCTTGAGGAGGGAGTTGAGAGGAGCCCTTGAGTACATTAAAATGTTCATACCTGGCGCGTGTGATATCGGATTTTTGTGTTCAAACATGCGAATCGAAGCTAACAATGCTAGCTATTATATGGAACTAAAAAATCAAGATTTTGAAACTCAGGTCGAGAGATATGAAGAAATTAGCAATCTTGAGGAGGGAGTTGAGAGGAGCCCTTGAGTGCATTAAAATGCTCATACCTGGCGCGTGTGATATCGGATTTTTGTGTTCAAACATGCGAATCGAAGCTAACAACGCTAGCTATGACATGGTATTAAAAAATCAAGATTTTGAAACTCAGGTCGAGAGATATGAAGAAATTAGCAATCTTGAGGAGGGAGTTGAGAGGAGCACTTGAGTATATTAAAATGTTTATACCTGGCTCGTGTGATATCGGATTTTTGTGTTCAAACATGCGAATCGAAGCTAATCACGCTAGCTATGACATGTTATTAAAAAATCAAGATTTTGAAACTCAGGTAGAGAGACATGACGAAATTACCTAATTTGAGGAGTGAGTTGAGAGGAGCCCTTGGGTACATTACAATGTTCATACCTGGCTCGTGTGATATCGGATTTTTGTGTTCAAACATGCGAATCGAAGCTCACAACGCTAGCTATGATATGGTATTAAAAAATCATGATTTTGAAATTGAGGTCGAGAGACATGAAGAAATTAGCAATCTTGAGGAGGGAGTTGAGAGGAGCCCTTGAGTACATTAAAATGTTCATACCTGGCGCGTGTGATATCGAATTTTTGTGTTCAAACATGCGAATCGAAGCTAACAACGCTAGCTATGACATGGTATTAAAAAATCAAGATTTTGAAACTCAGGTCGAGAGATATGAAGAAATTACCTACTTTGAGGAGGGAGTTGAGAGGAGCCCTTGAGTAAATTAAAATGTTCATACCTGGCGCGTGTGATATCGGATTTTTGTGTTCAAACATGCGAATCGAAGCTATCAACACTAGCTATTCTATGGAACTAAAAAATCAAGATTTTGAAACTCAGGTCGAGAGATATGAAGAAATTAGCAATCTTGAGGAGGGAGTTGAGAGGAGCCCTTGAGTAAATTAAAATGTTCATACCTGGCTCGTGTGATATCGGATTTTTGTGTTCAAACATGCGAATCAAGCTAACAACGCTAGCTATTATATGGAACTAAAAAATCAAGTTTTTGAAACTCAGGTCGAGAGATATGAAGAAATTAGCAATCTTGAGGAGGGAGTTGAGAGGAGCCCTTGAGTACATTAAAATGTTCATACCTGGCGCGTGTGATATCGGATTTTTGTGTTCAAACATGCGAATCGAAGCTAACAATGCTAGCTATTATATGGAACTAAAAAATCAAGATTTTGAAACTCAGGTCGAGAGATATGAAGAAATTAGCAATCTTGAGGAGGGAGTTGAGAGGAGCCCTTGAGTGCATTAAAATGCTCATACCTGGCGCGTGTGATATCGGATTTTTGTGTTCAAACATGCGAATCGAAGCTAACAACGCTAGCTATGACATGGTATTAAAAAATCAAGATTTTGAAACTCAGGTCGAGAGATATGAAGAAATTAGCAATCTTGAGGAGGGAGTTGAGAGGAGCACTTGAGTATATTAAAATGTTTATACCTGGCTCGTGTGATATCGGATTTTTGTGTTCAAACATGCGAATCGAAGCTAATCACGCTAGCTATGACATGTTATTAAAAAATCAAGATTTTGAAACTCAGGTAGAGAGACATGACGAAATTACCTAATTTGAGGAGTGAGTTGAGAGGAGCCCTTGGGTACATTACAATGTTCATACCTGGCTCGTGTGATATCGGATTTTTGTGTTCAAACATGCGAATCGAAGCTCACAACGCTAGCTATGATATGGTATTAAAAAATCATGATTTTGAAATTGAGGTCGAGAGACATGAAGAAATTAGCAATCTTGAGGAGGGAGTTGAGAGGAGCCCTTGAGTACATTAAAATGTTCATACCTGGCGCGTGTGATATCGAATTTTTGTGTTCAAACATGCGAATCGAAGCTAACAACGCTAGCTATGACATGGTATTAAAAAATCAAGATTTTGAAACTCAGGTCGAGAGATATGAAGAAATTACCTACTTTGAGGAGGGAGTTGAGAGGAGCCCTTGAGTAAATTAAAATGTTCATACCTGGCTCGTGTGATATCGGATTTTTGTGTTCAACCATGCGAATCGAAGCTCACAACGCTAGCTATGATATGGTATTAAAAAATCATGATTTTGAAATTGAGGTCGAGAGACATGAAGAAATTAGCAATCTTGAGGAGGGAGTTGAGAGGAGCCCTTGAGTACATTAAAATGTTCATACCTGGCGCGTGTGATATCGGATTTTTGTGTTCAAACATGCGAATCGAAGCTAACAACGCTAGCTATGACATGGTATTAAAAAATCAAGATTTTGAAACTCAGGTCGAGAGATATGAAGAAATTAGCAATCTTGAGGAGGGAGTTGAGAGGAGCACTTGAGTATATTAAAATGTTTATACCTGGCTCGTGTGATATCGGATTTTTGTGTTCAAACATGCGAATCGAAGCTAATCACGCTAGCTATGACATGTTATTAAAAAATCAAGATTTTGAAACTCAGGTAGAGAGACATGACGAAATTACCTAATTTGAGGAGTGAGTTGAGAGGAGCCCTTGGGTACATTACAATGTTCATACCTGGCTCGTGTGATATCGGATTTTTGTGTTCAAACATGCGAATCGAAGCTCACAACGCTAGCTATGATATGGTATTAAAAAATCATGATTTTGAAATTGAGGTCGAGAGACATGAAGAAATTAGCAATCTTGAGGAGGGAGTTGAGAGGAGCCCTTGAGTACATTAAAATGTTCATACCTGGCGCGTGTGATATCGGATTTTTGTGTTCAAACATGCGAATCGAAGCTATCAACACTAGCTATTCTATGGAACTAAAAAATCAAGATTTTGAAACTCAGGTCGAGAGATATGAAGAAATTAGCAATCTTGAGGAGGGAGTTGAGAGGAGCCCTTGAGTAAATTAAAATGTTCATACCTGGCTCGTGTGATATCGGATTTTTGTGTTCAAACATGCGAATCAAGCTAACAACGCTAGCTATTATATGGAACTAAAAAATCAAGTTTTTGAAACTCAGGTCGAGAGATATGAAGAAATTAGCAATCTTGAGGAGGGAGTTGAGAGGAGCCCTTGAGTACATTAAAATGTTCATACCTGGCGCGTGTGATATCGGATTTTTGTGTTCAAACATGCGAATCGAAGCTAACAATGCTAGCTATTATATGGAACTAAAAAATCAAGATTTTGAAACTCAGGTCGAGAGATATGAAGAAATTAGCAATCTTGAGGAGGGAGTTGAGAGGAGCCCTTGAGTGCATTAAAATGTTCATACCTGGCGCGTGTGATATCGGATTTTTGTGTTCAAACATGCGAATCGAAGCTAACAACACTAGCTATTCTATGGAACTAAAAAATCAAGATTTTGAAACTCAGGTCGAGAGATATGAAGAAATTAGCAATCTTGAGGAGGGAGTTGAGAGGAGCCCTTGAGTAAATTAAAATGTTCATACCTGGCTCGTGTGATATCGGATTTTTGTGTTCAAACATGCGAATCGAAGCTCACAACGCTAGCTATGATATGGTATTAAAAAATCATGATTTTGAAATTGAGGTCGAGAGACATGAAGAAATTAGCAATCTTGAGGAGGGAGTTGAGAGGAGCCCTTGAGTACATTAAAATGTTCATACCTGGCGCGTGTGATATCGGATTTTTGTGTTCAAACATGCGAATCGAAGCTAACAATGCTAGCTATTCTATGGAACTAAAAAATCAAGATTTTGAAACTCAGGTCGAGAGATATGAAGAAATTAGCAATCTTGAGGAGGGAGTTGAGAGGAGCCCTTGAGTACATTAAAATGTTCATACCTGGCGCGTGTGATATCGGATTTTTGTGTTCAAACATGCGAATCGAAGCTAACAATGCTAGCTATTATATGGAACTAAAAAATCAAGATTTTGAAACTCAGGTCGAGAGATATGAAGAAATTAGCAATCTTGAGGAGGGAGTTGAGAGGAGCCCTTGAGTACATTAAAATGTTCATACCTGGCTCGTGTGATATCGTATTTTTGTGTTCAAACATGCGAATCGAAGCTAACAACACTAGCTATTCTATGGAACTAAAAAATCAAGATTTTGAAACTCAGGTCGAGAGATATGAAGAAATTAGCAATCTTGAGGAGGGAGTTGAGAGGAGCCCTTGAGTAAATCAAGACATGGTATTAAGAAATCAAGATTTTGAAACTCAGGTCGAGAGATATGAAGAAATTACCTACTTTGAGGAGGGAGTTGAGAGGAGCCCTTGAGTAAATTAAAATGTTCATACCTGGCTCGTGTGATATCGGATTTTTGTGTTCAAACATGCGAATCGAAGCTAATCACGCTAGCTATGACATGTTATTAAAAAATCAAGATTTTGAAACTCAGGTCGAGAGACATGACGAAATTACCTAATTTGAGGACTGAGTTGAGACGACCTAGTAGGTAAATTAAAATGTTCATACCTGGCTCGTGTGATATCGGATTTTTGTGTTCAAACATGCGAATCAAGCTAACAACGCTAGCTATTATATGGAACTAAAAAATCAAGATTTTGAAACTCAGGTCGAGAGATATGAAGAAATTAGCAATCTTGAGGAGGGAGTTGAGAGGAGCCCTTGAGTAAATTAAAATGTTCATACCTGGCTCGTGTGATATCGGATTTTTGTGTTCAAACATGCGAATCGAAACTCACAACGCTAGCTATGATATGGTATTAAAAAATCATGATTTTGAAATTGAGGTCGAGAGACATGAAGAAATTAGCAATCTTGAGGAGGGAGTTGAGAGGAGCGCTTGAGTACATTAAAATGTTCATACCTGGCGCGTGTGATATCGTATTTTTGTGTTCAAACATGCGAATCGAAGCTAACAACACTAGCTTTTCTATGGAACTAAAAAATCAAGATTTTGAAACTCAGGTCGGGAGATATGAAGAAATTAGCAATCTTGAGGAGGGAGTTGAGAGGAGCCCTTGAGTAAATTAAAATGTTCATACCTGGCTCGTGTGATATCGGATTTTTGTGTTCAAACATGCGAATCGAAGCTCACAACGCTAGCTATGATATGGTATTAAAAAATCATGAGTTTGAAATTGAGGTCGAGAGACATGAAGAAATTACCTACTTTGAGGAGGGAGTTGAGAGGAGCCCTTGAGTAAATTAAAATGTTCATACCTGGCTCGTGTGATATCGGATTTTTGTGTTCAACCATGCGAATCGAAGCTCACAACGCTAGCTATGATATGGTATTAAAAAATCATGATTTTGAAATTGAGGTCGAGAGACATGAAGAAATTAGCAATCTTGAGGAGGGAGTTGAGAGGAGCCCTTGAGTACATTAAAATGTTCATACCTGGCGCGTGTGATATCGGATTTTTGTGTTCAAACATGCGAATCGAAGCTAACAATGCTAGCTATTATATGGAACTAAAAAATCAAGATTTTGAAACTCAGCTCGAGAGATATGAAGAAATTAGCAATCTTGAGGAGGGAGTTGAGAGGAGCACTTGAGTATATTAAAATGTTTATACCTGGCTCGTGTGATATCGGAATTTTGTGTTCAAACATGCGAATCGAAGCTAATCACGCTAGCTATGACATGTTATTAAAAAATCAAGATTTTGAAACTCAGGTAGAGAGACATGACGAAATTACCTAATTTGAGGAGTGAGTTGAGAGGAGCCCTTGGGTACATTACAATGTTCATACCTGGCTCGTGTGATATCGGATTTTTGTGTTCAAACATGCGAATCGAAGCTCACAACGCTAGCTATGATATGGTATTAAAAAATCATGATTTTGAAATTGAGGTCGAGAGACATGAAGAAATTAGCAATCTTGAGGAGGGAGTTGAGAGGAGCCCTTGAGTACATTAAAATGTTCATACCTGGCGCGTGTGATATCGAATTTTTGTGTTCAAACATGCGAATCGAAGCTAACAACGCTAGCTATGACATGGTATTAAAAAATCAAGATTTTGAAACTCAGGTCGAGAGATATGAAGAAATTACCTACTTTGAGGAGGGAGTTGAGAGGAGCCCTTGAGTAAATTAAAATGTTCATACCTGGCTCGTGTGATATCGGATTTTTGTGTTCAACCATGCGAATCGAAGCTCACAACGCTAGCTATGATATGGTATTAAAAAATCATGATTTTGAAATTGAGGTCGAGAGACATGAAGAAATTAGCAATCTTGAGGAGGGAGTTGAGAGGAGCCCTTGAGTACATTAAAATGTTCATACCTGGCGCGTGTGATATCGGATTTTTGTGTTCAAACATGCGAATCGAAGCTAACAATGCTAGCTATTATATGGAACTAAAAAATCAAGATTTTGAAACTCAGGTCGAGAGATATGAAGAAATTAGCAATCTTGAGGAGGGAGTTGAGAGGAGCCCTTGAGTGCATTAAAATGCTCATACCTGGCGCGTGTGATATCGGATTTTTGTGTTCAAACATGCGAATCGAAGCTAACAACACTAGCTATTCTATGGAACTAAAAAATCAAGATTTTGAAACTCAGGTCGAGAGATATGAAGAAATTAGCAATCTTGAGGAGGGAGTTGAGAGGAGCCCTTGAGTAAATTAAAATGTTCATACCTGGCTCGTGTGATATCGGATTTTTGTGTTCAAACATGCGAATCGAAGCTCACAACGCTAGCTATGATATGGTATTAAAAAATCATGATTTTGAAATTGAGGTCGAGAGACATGAAGAAATTAGCAATCTTGAGGAGGGAGTTGAGAGGAGCCCTTGAGTACATTAAAATGTTCATACCTGGCGCGTGTGATATCGGATTTTTGTGTTCAAACATGCGAATCGAAGCTAACAACGCTAGCTATGACATGGTATTAAAAAATCAAGATTTTGAAACTCAGGTCGAGAGATATGAAGAAATTACCTACTTTGAGGAGGGAGTTGAGAGGAGCCCTTGAGTAAATTAAAATGTTCATACCTGGCTCGTGTGATATCGGATTTTTGTGTTCAACCATGCGAATCGAAGCTCACAACGCTAGCTATGATATGGTATTAAAAAATCATGATTTTGAAATTGAGGTCGAGAGACATGAAGAAATTAGCAATCTTGAGGAGGGAGTTGAGAGGAGCCCTTGAGTACATTAAAATGTTCATACCTGGCGCGTGTGATATCGGATTTTTGTGTTCAAACATGCGAATCGAAGCTAACAACGCTAGCTATGACATGGTATTAAAAAATCAAGATTTTGAAACTCAGGTCGAGAGATATGAAGAAATTAGCAATCTTGAGGAGGGAGTTGAGAGGAGCACTTGAGTATATTAAAATGTTTATACCTGGCTCGTGTGATATCGGATTTTTGTGTTCAAACATGCGAATCGAAGCTAATCACGCTAGCTATGACATGTTATTAAAAAATCAAGATTTTGAAACTCAGGTAGAGAGACATGACGAAATTACCTAATTTGAGGAGTGAGTTGAGAGGAGCCCTTGGGTACATTACAATGTTCATACCTGGCTCGTGTGATATCGGATTTTTGTGTTCAAACATGCGAATCGAAGCTCACAACGCTAGCTATGATATGGTATTAAAAAATCATGATTTTGAAATTGAGGTCGAGAGACATGAAGAAATTAGCAATCTTGAGGAGGGAGTTGAGAGGAGCCCTTGAGTACATTAAAATGTTCATACCTGGCGCGTGTGATATCGAATTTTTGTGTTCAAACATGCGAATCGAAGCTAACAACGCTAGCTATGACATGGTATTAAAAAATCAAGATTTTGAAACTCAGGTCGAGAGATATGAAGAAATTACCTACTTTGAGGAGGGAGTTGAGAGGAGCCCTTGAGTAAATTAAAATGTTCATACCTGGCTCGTGTGATATCGGATTTTTGTGTTCAACCATGCGAATCGAAGCTCACAACGCTAGCTATGATATGGTATTAAAAAATCATGATTTTGAAATTGAGGTCGAGAGACATGAAGAAATTAGCAATCTTGAGGAGGGAGTTGAGAGGAGCCCTTGAGTACATTAAAATGTTCATACCTGGCGCGTGTGATATCGGATTTTTGTGTTCAAACATGCGAATCGAAGCTAACAACGCTAGCTATGACATGGTATTAAAAAATCAAGATTTTGAAACTCAGGTCGAGAGATATGAAGAAATTAGCAATCTTGAGGAGGGAGTTGAGAGGAGCCCTTGAGTACATTAAAATGTTCATACCTGGCGCGTGTGATATCGGACTTTTCTGTTCAAACATGCGAATCGAAGCTAACAACGCTAGCTATTATATGGAACTAAAAAATCAAGATTTTGAAACTCAGGTCGAGAAATATGAAGAAATTAGCAATCTTGAGGAGGGAGTTGAGAGGAGCCCTTGAGTACATTAAAATGTTCATACCTGGCGCGTGTGATATCGGATTTTTGTGTTCAAACATGCGAATCGAAGCTAACAACGCTAGCTATGACATGGTATTAAAAAATCAAGATTTTGAAACTCAGGTCGAGAGATATGAAGAAATTAGCAATCTTGAGGAGGGAGTTGAGAGGAGCACTTGAGTATATTAAAATGTTCATACCTGGCTCGTGTGATATCGGATTTTTGTGTTCAAACATGCGAATCGAAGCTAATCACGCTAGCTATGACATGTTATTAAAAAATCAAGATTTTGAAACTCAGGTAGAGAGACATGACGAAATTACCTAATTTGAGGAGTGAGTTGAGAGGAGCCCTTGGGTACATTACAATGTTCATACCTGGCTCGTGTGATATCGGATTTTTGTGTTCAAACATGCGAATCGAAGCTCACAACGCTAGCTATGATATGGTATTAAAAAATCATGATTTTGAAATTGAGGTCGAGAGACATGAAGAAATTAGCAATCTTGAGGAGGGAGTTGAGAGGAGCCCTTGAGTACATTAAAATGTTCATACCTGGCGCGTGTGATATCGAATTTTTGTGTTCAAACATGCGAATCGAAGCTAACAACGCTAGCTATGACATGGTATTAAAAAATCAAGATTTTGAAACTCAGGTCGAGAGATATGAAGAAATTACCTACTTTGAGGAGGGAGTTGAGAGGAGCCCTTGAGTACATTAAAATGTTCATACCTGGCTCGTGTGATATCGGATTTTTGTGTTCAACCATGCGAATCGAAGCTCACAACGCTAGCTATGATATGGTATTAAAAAATCATGATTTTGAAATTGAGGTCGAGAGACATGAAGAAATTAGCAATCTTGAGGAGGGAGTTGAGAGGAGCCCTTGAGTACATTAAAATGTTCATACCTGGCGCGTGTGATATCGGATTTTTGTGTTCAAACATGCGAATCGAAGCTAACAACGCTAGCTATGACATGGTATTAAAAAATCAAGATTTTGAAACTCAGGTCGAGAGATATGAAGAAATTAGCAATCTTGAGGAGGGAGTTGAGAGGAGCCCTTGAGTACATTAAAATGTTCATACCTGGCGCGTGTGATATCGGACTTTTCTGTTCAAACATGCGAATCGAAGCTAACAACGCTAGCTATTATATGGAACTAAAAAATCAAGATTTTGAAACTCAGGTCGAGAAATATGAAGAAATTAGCAATCTTGAGGAGGGAGTTGAGAGGAGCCCTTGAGTACATTAAAATGTTCATACCTGGCGCGTGTGATATCGGATTTTTGTGTTCAAACATGCGAATCGAAGCTAACAACGCTAGCTATGACATGGTATTAAAAAATCAAGATTTTGAAACTCAGGTCGAGAGATATGAAGAAATTAGCAATCTTGAGGAGGGAGTTGAGAGGAGCACTTGAGTATATTAAAATGTTTATACCTGGCTCGTGTGATATCGGATTTTTGTGTTCAAACATGCGAATCGAAGCTCACAACGCTAGCTATGATATGGTATTAAAAAATCATGATTTTGAAATTGAGGTCGAGAGACATGAAGAAATTAGCAATCTTGAGGAGGGAGTTGAGAGGAGCCCTTGAGTACATTAAAATGTTCATACCTGGCTCGTGTGATATCGGATTTTTGTGTTCAACCATGCGAATCGAAGCTCACAACGCTAGCTATGATATGGTATTAAAAAATCATGATTTTGAAATTGAGGTCGAGAGACATGAAGAAATTAGCAATCTTGAGGAGGGAGTTGAGAGGAGCCCTTGAGTACATTAAAATGTTCATACCTGGCGCGTGTGATATCGGATTTTTGTGTTCAAACATGCGAATCGAAGCTAACAACGCTAGCTATGACATGGTATTAAAAAATCAAGATTTTGAAACTCAGGTCGAGAGATATGAAGAAATTAGCAATCTTGAGGAGGGAGTTGAGAGGAGCCCTTGAGTACATTAAAATGTTCATACCTGGCGCGTGTGATATCGGATTTTTGTGTTCAAACATGCGAATCGAAGCTCACAACGCTAGCTATGATATGGTTTTAAAAAATCATGATTTTGAAATTGAGGTCGAGAGACATATCGAAATTAGCAATCTTGAGGAGGAAATTGAAAGGAGCCCTTGAGTACATTAAAATGTTCATACCTGGCTCGTGTGATATCGGATTTTTGTGTTCAAACATGTGAATCGCAGCTAACAACGCTAGCTATGACATGGTATTAAGAAATCAAGATTTTGAAACTCAGGTCGAGAGATATGAAGAAATTAGCAATCTTGAGGAGGGAGTTGAGAGGAGCCCTTGAGTACATTAAAATGTTCATACCTGGCGCGTGTGATATCGGATTTTTGTGTTCAAACATGCGAATCGAAGCTAACAACGCTAGCTATGACATGGTATTAAAAAATCAAGATTTTGAAACTCAGGTCGAGAGATATGAAGAAATTAGCAATCTTGAGGAGGGAGTTGAGAGGAGCCCTTGAGTACATTAAAATGTTCATACCTGGCGCGTGTGATATCGGACTTTTCTGTTCAAACATGCGAATCGAAGCTAACAACGCTAGCTATTATATGGAACTAAAAAATCAAGATTTTGAAACTCAGGTCGAGAAATATGAAGAAATTAGCAATCTTGAGGAGGGAGTTGAGAGGAGCCCTTGAGTACATTAAAATGTTCATACCTGGCGCGTGTGATATCGGATTTTTGTGTTCAAACATGCGAATCGAAGCTAACAACGCTAGCTATGACATGGTATTAAAAAATCAAGATTTTGAAACTCAGGTCGAGAGATATGAAGAAATTAGCAATCTTGAGGAGGGAGTTGAGAGGAGCACTTGAGTATATTAAAATGTTTATACCTGGCTCGTGTGATATCGGATTTTTGTGTTCAAACATGCGAATCGAAGCTCACAACGCTAGCTATGATATGGTATTAAAAAATCATGATTTTGAAATTGAGGTCGAGAGACATGAAGAAATTAGCAATCTTGAGGAGGGAGTTGAGAGGAGCCCTTGAGTACATTAAAATGTTCATACCTGGCTCGTGTGATATCGGATTTTTGTGTTCAACCATGCGAATCGAAGCTCACAACGCTAGCTATGATATGGTATTAAAAAATCATGATTTTGAAATTGAGGTCGAGAGACATGAAGAAATTAGCAATCTTGAGGAGGGAGTTGAGAGGAGCCCTTGAGTACATTAAAATGTTCATACCTGGCGCGTGTGATATCGGATTTTTGTGTTCAAACATGCGAATCGAAGCTAACAACGCTAGCTATGACATGGTATTAAAAAATCAAGATTTTGAAACTCAGGTCGAGAGATATGAAGAAATTAGCAATCTTGAGGAGGGAGTTGAGAGGAGCCCTTGAGTACATTAAAATGTTCATACCTGGCGCGTGTGATATCGGATTTTTGTGTTCAAACATGCGAATCGAAGCTCACAACGCTAGCTATGATATGGTTTTAAAAAATCATGATTTTGAAATTGAGGTCGAGAGACATATCGAAATTAGCAATCTTGAGGAGGAAATTGAAAGGAGCCCTTGAGTACATTAAAATGTTCATACCTGGCTCGTGTGATATCGGATTTTTGTGTTCAAACATGTGAATCGCAGCTAACAACGCTAGCTATGACATGGTATTAAGAAATCAAGATTTTGAAACTCAGGTCGAGAGATATTACGAAATTACCTACTTTGAGGAGGGAGTTGAGACGACCTAGTAGGTAAATTAAAATGTTCATACCTGGCTCGTGTGATATCGGATTTTTGTGTTCAAACATGCGAATCAAAGCTAACAATGCTAGCTATGATATAGAACTAAAAAATCAAGATTTTGAAACTCAGGTCGAGAGATATGAAGAAATTAGCAATCTTGAGGAGGGAGTTGACAGGAGCCCTTGAGTACATTAAAATGTTCATACCAGGCGCGTGTGATATCGGATTTTGGTGTTCAAACATGCGAATCGAAGCTAACAATGCTAGCTATTATATGGAACTAAAAAATCAAGATTTTGAAACTCAGGTCGAGAGATATAAAGAAATTAGCAATCTTGAGGAGGGAGTTGACAGGAGCCCTTGAGTACATTAAAATGTTCATACCTGGCGCGTGTGATATCGGATTTTTGTGTTCAAACATGCGAATCGAAGCTAACAACGCTAGCTATGACATGGAACTAAAAAATCAAGATTTTGAAACTCAGGTCGAGAGATATGAAGAAATTAGCAATCTTGAGGAGGGAGTTGAGAGGAGCCCTTGAGTAAATTAAAATGTTCATACCTGGCTCGTGTGATATCGGATTTTTGTGTTCAAACATGCGAATCGAAGCTCACAACGCTAGCTATGATATGGTATGAAAAAATCATGATTTTGAAATTGAGGTCGAGAGACATGAAGAAATTAGCAATCTTGAGGAGGGAGTTGAGAGGAGCCCTTGAGTACATTAAAATGTTCATACCTGGCGCGTGTGATATCGGATTTTTGTGATCAAACATGCGAATCGAAGCTAACAACGCTAGCTATGACATGGTATTAAAAAATCAAGATTTTGAAACTCAGGTCGAGAGATATGAAGAAATTAGCAATCTTGAGGAGGGAGTTGAGAGGAGCCCTTGAGTACATTAAAATGTTCATACCTGGCGCGTGTGATATCGGATTTTTGTGTTCAAACATGCGAATCGAAGCTCACAACGCTAGCTATGATATGGTTTTAAAAAATCATGATTTTGAAATTGAGGTCGAGAGACATATCGAAATTAGCAATCTTGAGGAGGAAGTTGAAAGGAGCCCTTGAGTACATTAAAATGTTCATACCTGGCTCGTGTGATATCGGATTTTTGTGTTCAAACATGTGAATCGCAGCTAACAACGCTAGCTATGACATGGTATTAAGAAATCAAGATTTTGAAACTCAGGTCGAGAGATATTACGAAATTACCTACTTTGAGGAGGGAGTTGAGACGACCTAGTAGGTAAATTAAAATGTTCATACCTGGCTCGTGTGATATCGGATTTTTGTGTTCAAACATGCGAATCAAAGCTAACAATGCTAGCTATGATATGGAACTAAAAAATCAAGATTTTGAAACTCAGGTCGAGAGATATGAAGAAATTAGCAATCTTGAGGAGGGAGTTGAGAGGAGCCCTTGAGTACATTAAAATGTTCATACCTGGCGCGTGTGATATCGGATTTTTGTGTTCAAACATGCGAATCGAAGCTAACAATGCTAGCTATTATATGGAACTAAAAAATCAAGATTTTGAAACTCTGGTCGAGAGATATGAAGAAATTAGCAATCTTGAGGAGGGAGTTGAGAGGAGCCCTTGAGTACTTTAAAATGTTCATACCTGGCGCGTGTGATATCGTATTTTTGTGTTCAAACATGCGAATCGAAGCTAACAACACTAGCTATTCTATGGAACTAAAAAATCAAGATTTTGAAACTCAGGTCGAGAGATATGAAGAAATTAGCAATCTTGAGGAGGGAGTTGAGAGGAGCCCTTGAGTAAATTAAAATGTTCATACCTGGCTCGTGTGATATCGGATTTTTGTGTTCAAACATGCGAATCGAAGCTCACAACGCTAGCTATGATATGGTATTAAAAAATCATGATTTTGAAATTGAGGTCGAGAGACATGAAGAAATTAGCAATCTTGAGGAGGGAGTTGAGAGGAGCCCTTGAGTACATTAAAATGTTCATACCTGGCACGTGTGATATCGGATTTTTGTGTTCAAACATGCGAATCGAAGCTAACAATGCTAGCTATTATATGGAACTAAAAAATCAAGATTTTGAAACTCAGGTCGAGAGATATGAAGAAATTAGCAATCTTGAGGAGGGAGTTGAGAGGAGCACTTGAGTATATTAAAATGTTTATACCTGGCTCGTGTGATATCGGATTTTTGTGTTCAAACATGCGAATCGAAGCTAATCACGCTAGCTATGACATGTTATTAAAAAATCAAGATTTTGAAACTCAGGTCGAGAGACATGACGAAATTACCTAATTTGAGGACTGAGTTGAGACGACCTAGTAGGTAAATTAAAATGTTCATACCTGGCTCGTGTGATATCGGATTTTTGTGTTCAAACATGCGAATCAAGCTAACAACGCTAGCTATTATATGGAACTAAAAAATCAAGATTTTGAAACTCAGGTCGAGAGATATGAAGAAATTAGCAATCTTGAGGAGGGAGTTGAGAGGAGCCCTTGAGTACATTAAAATGTTCATACCTGGCGCGTGTGATATCGGATTTTTGTGTTCAAACATGTGAATCGAAGCTAACAATGCTAGCTATTATATGGAACTAAAAAATCAAGATTTTGAAACTCAGGTCGAGAGATATGAAGAAATTAGCAATCTTGAGGAGGGAGTTGAGAGGAGCCCTTGAGTACATTAAAATGTTCATACCTGGCGCGTGTGATATCGTATTTTTGTGTTCAAACATGCGAATCGAAGCTAACAACACTAGCTATTCTATGGAACTAAAAAATCAAGATTTTGAAACTCAGGTCGAGAGATATGAAGAAATTAGCAATCTTGAGGAGGGAGTTGAGAGGAGCCCTTGAGTAAATTAAAATGTTCATACCTGGCTCGTGTGATATCGGATTTTTGTGTTCAAATATGCGAATCGAAGCTCACAACGCTAGCTATGATATGGTATTAAAAAATCATGATTTTGAAATTGAGGTCGAGAGACATGAAGAAATTAGCAATCTTGAGGAGGGAGTTGAGAGGAGCCCTTGAGTACATTAAAATGTTCATACCTGGCATGTGTGATATCGGATTTTTGTGTTCAAACATGCGAATCGAAGCTAACAATGCTAGCTATTATATGGAACTAAAAAATCAAGATTTTGAAACTCAGGTCGAGAGATATGAAGAAATTAGCAATCTTGAGGAGGGAGTTGAGAGGAGCCCTTGAGTGCATTAAAATGTTCATACCTGGCGCGTGTGATATCGGATTTTTGTGTTCAAACATGCGAATCGAAGCTAACAATGCTAGCTATTATATGGAACTAAAAAATCAAGATTTTGAAACTCAGCTCGAGAGATATGAAGAAATTAGCAATCTTGAGGAGGGAGTTGAGAGGAGCACTTGAGTATATTAAAATGTTTATACCTGGCTCGTGTGATATCGGATTTTTGTGTTCAAACATGCGAATCGAAGCTAATCACGCTAGCTATGACATGTTATTAAAAAATCAAGATTTTGAAACTCAGGTAGAGAGACATGACGAAATTACCTAATTTGAGGAGTGAGTTGAGAGGAGCCCTTGGGTACATTACAATGTTCATACCTGGCTCGTGTGATATCGGATTTTTGTGTTCAAACATGCGAATCGAAGCTCACAACGCTAGCTATGATATGGTATTAAAAAATCATGATTTTGAAATTGAGGTCGAGAGACATGAAGAAATTAGCAATCTTGAGGAGGGAGTTGAGAGGAGCCCTTGAGTACATTAAAATGTTCATACCTGGCATGTGTGATATCGGATTTTTGTGTTCAAACATGCGAATCGAAGCTAACAATGCTAGCTATTATATGGAACTAAAAAATCAAGATTTTGAAACTCAGGTCGAGAGATATGAAGAAATTAGCAATCTTGAGGAGGGAGTTGAGAGGAGCCCTTGAGTGCATTAAAATGTTCATACCTGGCGCGTGTGATATCGGATTTTTGTGTTCAAACATGCGAATCGAAGCTAACAACGCTAGCTATGACATGGTATTAAAAAATCAAGATTTTGAAACTCAGGTCGAGAGATATGAAGAAATTACCTACTTTGAGGAGGGAGTTGAGAGGAGCCCTTGAGTAAATTAAAATGTTCATACCTGGCTCGTGTGATATCGGATTTTTGTGTTCAACCATGCGAATCGAAGCTCACAACGCTAGCTATGATATGGTATTAAAAAATCATGATTTTGAAATTGAGGTCGAGAGACATGAAGAAATTAGCAATCTTGAGGAGGGAGTTGAGAGGAGCCCTTGAGTACATTAAAATGTTCATACCTGGCGCGTGTGATATCGGATTTTTGTGTTCAAACATGCGAATCGAAGCTAACAACGCTAGCTATGACATGGTATTAAAAAATCAAGCTTTTGAAACTCAGGTCGAGAGACATGACGAAATTACCTAATTTGAGGACTGAGTTGAGACGACCTAGTAGGTAAATTAAAATGTTCATACCTGGCGCGTGTGATATCGGATTTTTGTGTTCAAACATGCGCATCAAGCTAACAACGCTAGCTATTATATGGAACTAAAAAATCAAGATTTTGAAACTCAGGTCGAGAGATATGAAGAAATTAGCAATCTTGAGGAGGGAGTTGAGAGGAGCCCTTGAGTACATTAAAATGTTCATACCTGGCGCGTGTGATATCGTATTTTTGTGTTCAAACATGCGAATCGAAGCTAACAACACTAGCTATTCTATGGAACTAAAAAATCAAGATTTTGAAACTCAGGTCGAGAGATATGAAGAAATTAGCAATCTTGAGGAGGGAGTTGAGAGGAGCCCTTGAGTAAATTAAAATGTTCATACCTGGCTCGTGTGATATCGGATTTTTGTGTTCAAACATGCGAATCGAAGCTCACAACGCTAGCTATGATATGGTATTAAAAAATCATGATTTTGAAATTGAGGTCGAGAGACATGAAGAAATTAGCAATCTTGAGGAGGGAGTTGAGAGGAGCCCTTGAGTACATTAAAATGTTCATACCTGGCACGTGTGATATCGGATTTTTGTGTTCAAACATGCGAATCGAAGCTAACAATGCTAGCTATTATATGGAACTAAAAAATCAAGATTTTGAAACTCAGGTCGAGAGATATGAAGAAATTAGCAATCTTGAGGAGGGAGTTGAGAGGAGCACTTGAGTATATTAAAATGTTTATACCTGGCTCGTGTGATATCGGATTTTTGTGTTCAAACATGCGAATCGAAGCTAATCACGCTAGCTATGACATGTTATTAAAAAATCAAGATTTTGAAACTCAGGTAGAGAGACATGACGAAATTACCTAATTTGAGGACTGAGTTGAGACGACCTAGTAGGTAAATTAAAATGTTCATACCTGGCTCGTGTGATATCGGATTTTTGTGTTCAAACATGCGAATCAAGCTCACAACGCTAGCTATGATATGGAACTAAAAAATCAAGATTTTGAAACTCAGGTCGAGAGATATGAAGAAATTAGCAATCTTGAGGAGGGAGTTGAGAGGAGCCCTTGAGTACATTAAAATGTTCATACCTGGCGCGTGTGATATCGGATTTTTGTGTTCAAACATGCGAATCGAAGCTAACAATGCTAGCTATTATATGGAACTAAAAAATCAAGATTTTGAAACTCAGGTCGAGAGATATGAAGAAATTAGCAATCTTGAGGAGGGAGTTGAGAGGAGCCCTTGAGTACATTAAAATGTTCATACCTGGCGCGTGTGATATCGTATTTTTGTGTTCAAACATGCGAATCGAAGCTAACAACACTAGCTATTCTATGGAACTAAAAAATCAAGATTTTGAAACTCAGGTCGAGAGATATGAAGAAATTAGCAATCTTGAGGAGGGAGTTGAGAGGAGCCCTTGAGTAAATTAAAATGTTCATACCTGGCTCGTGTGATATCGGATTTTTGTGTTCAAACATGCGAATCGAAGCTCACAACGCTAGCTATGATATGGTATTAAAAAATCATGATTTTGAAATTGAGGTCGAGAGACATGAAGAAATTAGCAATCTTGAGGAGGGAGTTGAGAGGAGCCCTTGAGTACATTAAAATGTTCATACCTGGCATGTGTGATATCGGATTTTTGTGTTCAAACATGCGAATCGAAGCTAACAATGCTAGCTATTATATGGAACTAAAAAATCAAGATTTTGAAACTCAGGTCGAGAGATATGAAGAAATTAGCAATCTTGAGGAGGGAGTTGAGAGGAGCCCTTGAGTGCATTAAAATGTTCATACCTGGCGCGTGTGATATCGGATTTTTGTGTTCAAACATGCGAATCGAAGCTAACAATGCTAGCTATTATATGGAACTAAAAAATCAAGATTTTGAAACTCAGCTCGAGAGATATGAAGAAATTAGCAATCTTGAGGAGGGAGTTGAGAGGAGCACTTGAGTATATTAAAATGTTTATACCTGGCTCGTGTGATATCGGATTTTTGTGTTCAAACATGCGAATCGAAGCTAATCACGCTAGCTATGACATGTTATTAAAAAATCAAGATTTTGAAACTCAGGTAGAGAGACATGACGAAATTACCTAATTTGAGGAGTGAGTTGAGAGGAGCCCTTGGGTACATTACAATGTTCATACCTGGCTCGTGTGATATCGGATTTTTGTGTTCAAACATGCGAATCGAAGCTCACAACGCTAGCTATGATATGGTATTAAAAAATCATGATTTTGAAATTGAGGTCGAGAGACATGAAGAAATTAGCAATCTTGAGGAGGGAGTTGAGAGGAGCCCTTGAGTACATTAAAATGTTCATACCTGGCGCGTGTGATATCGAATTTTTGTGTTCAAACATGCGAATCGAAGCTAACAACGCTAGCTATGACATGGTATTAAAAAATCAAGATTTTGAAACTCAGGTCGAGAGATATGAAGAAATTACCTACTTTGAGGAGGGAGTTGAGAGGAGCCCTTGAGTACATTAAAATGTTCATACCTGGCTCGTGTGATATCGGATTTTTGTGTTCAACCATGCGAATCGAAGCTCACAACGCTAGCTATGATATGGTATTAAAAAATCATGATTTTGAAATTGAGGTCGAGAGACATGAAGAAATTAGCAATCTTGAGGAGGGAGTTGAGAGGAGCCCTTGAGTACATTAAAATGTTCATACCTGGCGCGTGTGATATCGGATTTTTGTGTTCAAACATGCGAATCGAAGCTAACAACGCTAGCTATGACATGGTATTAAAAAATCAAGATTTTGAAACTCAGGTCGAGAGATATGAAGAAATTAGCAATCTTGAGGAGGGAGTTGAGAGGAGCCCTTGAGTACATTAAAATGTTCATACCTGGCGCGTGTGATATCGGACTTTTCTGTTCAAACATGCGAATCGAAGCTAACAACGCTAGCTATTATATGGAACTAAAAAATCAAGATTTTGAAACTCAGGTCGAGAAATATGAAGAAATTAGCAATCTTGAGGAGGGAGTTGAGAGGAGCCCTTGAGTACATTAAAATGTTCATACCTGGCGCGTGTGATATCGGATTTTTGTGTTCAAACATGCGAATCGAAGCTAACAACGCTAGCTATGACATGGTATTAAAAAATCAAGATTTTGAAACTCAGGTCGAGAGATATGAAGAAATTAGCAATCTTGAGGAGGGAGTTGAGAGGAGCACTTGAGTATATTAAAATGTTTATACCTGGCTCGTGTGATATCGGATTTTTGTGTTCAAACATGCGAATCGAAGCTCACAACGCTAGCTATGATATGGTATTAAAAAATCATGATTTTGAAATTGAGGTCGAGAGACATGAAGAAATTAGCAATCTTGAGGAGGGAGTTGAGAGGAGCCCTTGAGTACATTAAAATGTTCATACCTGGCTCGTGTGATATCGGATTTTTGTGTTCAACCATGCGAATCGAAGCTCACAACGCTAGCTATGATATGGTATTAAAAAATCATGATTTTGAAATTGAGGTCGAGAGACATGAAGAAATTAGCAATCTTGAGGAGGGAGTTGAGAGGAGCCCTTGAGTACATTAAAATGTTCATACCTGGCGCGTGTGATATCGGATTTTTGTGTTCAAACATGCGAATCGAAGCTAACAACGCTAGCTATGACATGGTATTAAAAAATCAAGATTTTGAAACTCAGGTCGAGAGATATGAAGAAATTAGCAATCTTGAGGAGGGAGTTGAGAGGAGCCCTTGAGTACATTAAAATGTTCATACCTGGCGCGTGTGATATCGGATTTTTGTGTTCAAACATGCGAATCGAAGCTCACAACGCTAGCTATGATATGGTTTTAAAAAATCATGATTTTGAAATTGAGGTCGAGAGACATATCGAAATTAGCAATCTTGAGGAGGAAATTGAAAGGAGCCCTTGAGTACATTAAAATGTTCATACCTGGCTCGTGTGATATCGGATTTTTGTGTTCAAACATGTGAATCGCAGCTAACAACGCTAGCTATGACATGGTATTAAGAAATCAAGATTTTGAAACTCAGGTCGAGAGATATTACGAAATTACCTACTTTGAGGAGGGAGTTGAGACGACCTAGTAGGTAAATTAAAATGTTCATACCTGGCTCGTGTGATATCGGATTTTTGTGTTCAAACATGCGAATCAAAGCTAACAATGCTAGCTATGATATAGAACTAAAAAATCAAGATTTTGAAACTCAGGTCGAGAGATATGAAGAAATTAGCAATCTTGAGGAGGGAGTTGACAGGAGCCCTTGAGTACATTAAAATGTTCATACCAGGCGCGTGTGATATCGGATTTTGGTGTTCAAACATGCGAATCGAAGCTAACAATGCTAGCTATTATATGGAACTAAAAAATCAAGATTTTGAAACTCAGGTCGAGAGATATAAAGAAATTAGCAATCTTGAGGAGGGAGTTGACAGGAGCCCTTGAGTACATTAAAATGTTCATACCTGGCGCGTGTGATATCGGATTTTTGTGTTCAAACATGCGAATCGAAGCTAACAACGCTAGCTATGACATGGAACTAAAAAATCAAGATTTTGAAACTCAGGTCGAGAGATATGAAGAAATTAGCAATCTTGAGGAGGGAGTTGAGAGGAGCCCTTGAGTAAATTAAAATGTTCATACCTGGCTCGTGTGATATCGGATTTTTGTGTTCAAACATGCGAATCGAAGCTCACAACGCTAGCTATGATATGGTATTAAAAAATCATGATTTTGAAATTGAGGTCGAGAGACATGAAGAAATTAGCAATCTTGAGGAGGGAGTTGAGAGGAGCCCTTGAGTACATTAAAATGTTCATACCTGGCGCGTGTGATATCGGATTTTTGTGATCAAACATGCGAATCGAAGCTAACAACGCTAGCTATGACATGGTATTAAAAAATCAAGATTTTGAAACTCAGGTCGAGAGATATGAAGAAATTAGCAATCTTGAGGAGGGAGTTGAGAGGAGCCCTTGAGTACATTAAAATGTTCATACCTGGCGCGTGTGATATCGGATTTTTGTGTTCAAACATGCGAATCGAAGCTCACAACGCTAGCTATGATATGGTTTTAAAAAATCATGATTTTGAAATTGAGGTCGAGAGACATATCGAAATTAGCAATCTTGAGGAGGAAGTTGAAAGGAGCCCTTGAGTACATTAAAATGTTCATACCTGGCTCGTGTGATATCGGATTTTTGTGTTCAAACATGTGAATCGCAGCTAACAACGCTAGCTATGACATGGTATTAAGAAATCAAGATTTTGAAACTCAGGTCGAGAGATATTACGAAATTACCTACTTTGAGGAGGGAGTTGAGACGACCTAGTAGGTAAATTAAAATGTTCATACCTGGCTCGTGTGATATCGGATTTTTGTGTTCAAACATGCGAATCAAAGCTAACAATGCTAGCTATGATATGGAACTAAAAAATCAAGATTTTGAAACTCAGGTCGAGAGATATGAAGAAATTAGCAATCTTGAGGAGGGAGTTGAGAGGAGCCCTTGAGTACATTAAAATGTTCATACCTGGCGCGTGTGATATCGGATTTTTGTGTTCAAACATGCGAATCGAAGCTAACAATGCTAGCTATTATATGGAACTAAAAAATCAAGATTTTGAAACTCAGGTCGAGAGATATGAAGAAATTAGCAATCTTGAGGAGGGAGTTGAGAGGAGCCCTTGAGTACATTAAAATGTTCATACCTGGCGCGTGTGATATCGGATTTTTGTGTTCAAACATGCGAATCGAAGCTAACAATGCTAGCTATTATATGGAACTAAAAAATCAAGATTTTGAAACTCAGGTCGAGAGATATGAAGAAATTAGCAATCTTGAGGAGGGAGTTGAGAGGAGCCCTTGAGTACATTAAAATGTTCATACCTGGCGCGTGTGATATCGTATTTTTGTGTTCAAACATGCGAATCGAAGCTAACAACACTAGCTATTCTATGGAACTAAAAAATCAAGATTTTGAAACTCAGGTCGAGAGATATGAAGAAATTAGCAATCTTGAGGAGGGAGTTGAGAGGAGCCCTTGAGTAAATTAAAATGTTCATACCTGGCTCGTGTGATATCGGATTTTTGTGTTCAAATATGCGAATCGAAGCTCACAACGCTAGCTATGATATGGTATTAAAAAATCATGATTTTGAAATTGAGGTCGAGAGACATGAAGAAATTAGCAATCTTGAGGAGGGAGTTGAGGGGAGCCCTTGAGTACATTAAAATGTTCATACCTGGCATGTGTGATATCGGATTTTTGTGTTCAAACATGCGAATCGAAGCTAACAATGCTAGCTATTATATGGAACTAAAAAATCAAGATTTTGAAACTCAGGTCGAGAGATATGAAGAAATTAGCAATCTTGAGGAGGGAGTTGAGAGGAGCCCTTGAGTGCATTAAAATGTTCATACCTGGCGCGTGTGATATCGGATTTTTGTGTTCAAACATGCGAATCGAAGCTAACAATGCTAGCTATTATATGGAACTAAAAAATCAAGATTTTGAAACTCAGCTCGAGAGATATGAAGAAATTAGCAATCTTGAGGAGGGAGTTGAGAGGAGCACTTGAGTATATTAAAATGTTTATACCTGGCTCGTGTGATATCGGATTTTTGTGTTCAAACATGCGAATCGAAGCTAATCACGCTAGCTATGACATGTTATTAAAAAATCAAGATTTTGAAACTCAGGTAGAGAGACATGACGAAATTACCTAATTTGAGGAGTGAGTTGAGAGGAGCCCTTGGGTACATTACAATGTTCATACCTGGCTCGTGTGATATCGGATTTTTGTGTTCAAACATGCGAATCGAAGCTCACAACGCTAGCTATGATATGGTATTAAAAAATCATGATTTTGAAATTGAGGTCGAGAGACATGAAGAAATTAGCAATCTTGAGGAGGGAGTTGAGAGGAGCCCTTGAGTACATTAAAATGTTCATACCTGGCGCGTGTGATATCGGATTTTTGTGTTCAAACATGCGAATCGAAGCTAACAACGCTAGCTATGACATGGTATTAAAAAATCAAGCTTTTGAAACTCAGGTCGAGAGACATGACGAAATTACCTAATTTGAGGACTGAGTTGAGACGACCTAGTAGGTAAATTAAAATGTTCATACCTGGCGCGTGTGATATCGGATTTTTGTGTTCAAACATGCGCATCAAGCTAACAACGCTAGCTATTATATGGAACTAAAAAATCAAGATTTTGAAACTCAGGTCGAGAGATATGAAGAAATTAGCAATCTTGAGGAGGGAGTTGAGAGGAGCCCTTGAGTACATTAAAATGTTCATACCTGGCGCGTGTGATATCGTATTTTTGTGTTCAAACATGCGAATCGAAGCTAACAACACTAGCTATTCTATGGAACTAAAAAATCAAGATTTTGAAACTCAGGTCGAGAGATATGAAGAAATTAGCAATCTTGAGGAGGGAGTTGAGAGGAGCCCTTGAGTAAATTAAAATGTTCATACCTGGCTCGTGTGATATCGGATTTTTGTGTTCAAACATGCGAATCGAAGCTCACAACGCTAGCTATGATATGGTATTAAAAAATCATGATTTTGAAATTGAGGTCGAGAGACATGAAGAAATTAGCAATCTTGAGGAGGGAGTTGAGAGGAGCCCTTGAGTACATTAAAATGTTCATACCTGGCGCGTGTGATATCGGATTTTTGTGTTCAAACATGCGAATCGAAGCTAACAACGCTAGCTATGACATGGTATTAAAAAATCAAGATTTTGAAACTCAGGTCGAGAGATATGAAGAAATTACCTACTTTGAGGAGGGAGTTGAGAGGAGCCCTTGAGTAAATTAAAATGTTCATACCTGGCTCGTGTGATATCGGATTTTTGTGTTCAACCATGCGAATCGAAGCTCACAACGCTAGCTATGATATGGTATTAAAAAATCATGATTTTGAAATTGAGGTCGAGAGACATGAAGAAATTAGCAATCTTGAGGAGGGAGTTGAGAGGAGCCCTTGAGTACATTAAAATGTTCATACCTGGCGCGTGTGATATCGTATTTTTGTGTTCAAACATGCGAATCGAAGCTAACAACACTAGCTATTCTATGGAACTAAAAAATCAAGATTTTGAAACTCAGGTCGAGAGATATGAAGAAATTAGCAATCTTGAGGAGGGAGTTGAGAGGAGCCCTTGAGTAAATTAAAATGTTCATACCTGGCTCGTGTGATATCGGATTTTTGTGTTCAAACATGCGAATCGAAGCTCACAACGCTAGCTATGATATGGTATTAAAAAATCATGATTTTGAAATTGAGGTCGAGAGACATGAAGAAATTAGCAATCTTGAGGAGGGAGTTGAGAGGAGCCCTTGAGTACATTAAAATGTTCATACCTGGCACGTGTGATATCGGATTTTTGTGTTCAAACATGCGAATCGAAGCTAACAATGCTAGCTATTATATGGAACTAAAAAATCAAGATTTTGAAACTCAGGTCGAGAGATATGAAGAAATTAGCAATCTTGAGGAGGGAGTTGAGAGGAGCACTTGAGTATATTAAAATGTTTATACCTGGCTCGTGTGATATCGGATTTTTGTGTTCAAACATGCGAATCGAAGCTAATCACGCTAGCTATGACATGTTATTAAAAAATCAAGATTTTGAAACTCAGGTCGAGAGACATGACGAAATTACCTAATTTGAGGACTGAGTTGAGACGACCTAGTAGGTAAATTAAAATGTTCATACCTGGCTCGTGTGATATCGGATTGTTGTGTTCAAACATGCGAATCAAGCTAACAACGCTAGCTATTATATGGAACTAAAAAATCAAGATTTTGAAACTCAGGTCGAGAGATATGAAGAAATTAGCAATCTTGAGGAGGGAGTTGAGAGGAGCCCTTGAGTACATTAAAATGTTCATACCTGGCGCGTGTGATATCGGATTTTTGTGTTCAAACATGCGAATCGAAGCTAACAATGCTAGCTATTATATGGAACTAAAAAATCAAGATTTTGAAACTCAGGTCGAGAGATATGAAGAAATTAGCAATCTTGAGGAGGGAGTTGAGAGGAGCCCTTGAGTACATTAAAATGTTCATACCTGGCGCGTGTGATATCGTATTTTTGTGTTCAAACATGCGAATCGAAGCTAACAACACTAGCTATTCTATGGAACTAAAAAATCAAGATTTTGAAACTCAGGTCGAGAGATATGAAGAAATTAGCAATCTTGAGGAGGGAGTTGAGAGGAGCCCTTGAGTAAATTAAAATGTTCATACCTGGCTCGTGTGATATCGGATTTTTGTGTTCAAACATGCGAATCGAAGCTCACAACGCTAGCTATGATATGGTATTAAAAAATCATGATTTTGAAATTGAGGTCGAGAGACATGAAGAAATTAGCAATCTTGAGGAGGGAGTTGAGAGGAGCCCTTGAGTACATTAAAATGTTCATACCTGGCATGTGTGATATCGGATTTTTGTGTTCAAACATGCGAATCGAAGCTCACAACGCTAGCTATGATATGGTATTAAAAAATCATGATTTTGAAATTGAGGTCGAGAGACATGAAGAAATTAGCAATCTTGAGGAGGGAGTTGAGAGGAGCCCTTGAGTACATTAAAATGTTCATACCTGGCATGTGTGATATCGGATTTTTGTGTTCAAACATGCGAATCGAAGCTAACAATGCTAGCTATTATATGGAACTAAAAAATCAAGATTTTGAAACTCAGGTCGAGAGATATGAAGAAATTAGCAATCTTGAGGAGGGAGTTGAGAGGAGCCCTTGAGTGCATTAAAATGTTCATACCTGGCGCGTGTGATATCGGATTTTTGTGTTCAAACATGCGAATCGAAGCTAACAATGCTAGCTATTATATGGAACTAAAAAATCAAGATTTTGAAACTCAGCTCGAGAGATATGAAGAAATTAGCAATCTTGAGGAGGGAGTTGAGAGGAGCACTTGAGTATATTAAAATGTTTATACCTGGCTCGTGTGATATCGGATTTTTGTGTTCAAACATGCGAATCGAAGCTAATCACGCTAGCTATGACATGTTATTAAAAAATCAAGATTTTGAAACTCAGGTAGAGAGACATGACGAAATTACCTAATTTGAGGAGTGAGTTGAGAGGAGCCCTTGGGTACATTACAATGTTCATACCTGGCTCGTGTGATATCGGATTTTTGTGTTCAAACATGCGAATCGAAGCTCACAACGCTAGCTATGATATGGTATTAAGAAATCATGATTTTGAAATTGAGGTCGAGAGACATGAAGAAATTAGCAATCTTGAGGAGGGAGTTGAGAGGAGCCCTTGAGTACATTAAAATGTTCATACCTGGCGCGTGTGATATCGGATTTTTGTGTTCAAACATGCGAATCGAAGCTAACAACGCTAGCTATGACATGGTATTAAAAAATCAAGATTTTGAAACTCAGGTCGAGAGACATGACGAAATTACCTAATTTGAGGACTGAGTTGAGACGACCTAGTAGGTAAATTAAAATGTTCATACCTGGCTCGTGTGATATCGGATTTTTGTGTTCAAACATGCGCATCAAGCTAACAACGCTAGCTATTATATGGAACTAAAAAATCAAGATTTTGAAACTCAGGTCGAGAGATATGAAGAAATTAGCAATCTTGAGGAGGGAGTTGAGAGGAGCCCTTGAGTACATTAAAATGTTCATACCTGGCGCGTGTGATATCGGATTTTTGTGTTCAAACATGCGAATCGAAGCTAACAATGCTAGCTATTATATGGAACTAAAAAATCAAGATTTTGAAACTCAGGTCGAGAGATATGAAGAAATTAGCAATCTTGAGGAGGGAGTTGAGAGGAGCCCTTGAGTGCATTAAAATGCTCATACCTGGCGCGTGTGATATCGGATTTTTGTGTTCAAACATGCGAATCGAAGCTAACAACACTAGCTATTCTATGGAACTAAAAAATCAAGATTTTGAAACTCAGGTCGAGAGATATGAAGAAATTAGCAATCTTGAGGAGGGAGTTGAGAGGAGCCCTTGAGTAAATTAAAATGTTCATACCTGGCTCGTGTGATATCGGATTTTTGTGTTCAAACATGCGAATCGAAGCTCACAACGCTAGCTATGATATGGTATTAAAAAATCATGATTTTGAAATTGAGGTCGAGAGACATGAAGAAATTAGCAATCTTGAGGAGGGAGTTGAGAGGAGCCCTTGAGTACATTAAAATGTTCATACCTGGCGCGTGTGATATCGGATTTTTGTGTTCAAACATGCGAATCGAAGCTAACAACGCTAGCTATGACATGGTATTAAAAAATCAAGATTTTGAAACTCAGGTCGAGAGATATGAAGAAATTACCTACTTTGAGGAGGGAGTTGAGAGGAGCCCTTGAGTAAATTAAAATGTTCATACCTGGCTCGTGTGATATCGGATTTTTGTGTTCAACCATGCGAATCGAAGCTCACAACGCTAGCTATGATATGGTATTAAAAAATCATGATTTTGAAATTGAGGTCGAGAGACATGAAGAAATTAGCAATCTTGAGGAGGGAGTTGAGAGGAGCCCTTGAGTACATTAAAATGTTCATACCTGGCGCGTGTGATATCGGATTTTTGTGTTCAAACATGCGAATCGAAGCTAACAACGCTAGCTATGACATGGTATTAAAAAATCAAGATTTTGAAACTCAGGTCGAGAGATATGAAGAAATTAGCAATCTTGAGGAGGGAGTTGAGAGGAGCACTTGAGTATATTAAAATGTTTATACCTGGCTCGTGTGATATCGGATTTTTGTGTTCAAACATGCGAATCGAAGCTAATCACGCTAGCTATGACATGTTATTAAAAAATCAAGATTTTGAAACTCAGGTAGAGAGACATGACGAAATTACCTAATTTGAGGAGTGAGTTGAGAGGAGCCCTTGGGTACATTACAATGTTCATACCTGGCTCGTGTGATATCGGATTTTTGTGTTCAAACATGCGAATCGAAGCTCACAACGCTAGCTATGATATGGTATTAAAAAATCATGATTTTGAAATTGAGGTCGAGAGACATGAAGAAATTAGCAATCTTGAGGAGGGAGTTGAGAGGAGCCCTTGAGTACATTAAAATGTTCATACCTGGCGCGTGTGATATCGAATTTTTGTGTTCAAACATGCGAATCGAAGCTAACAACGCTAGCTATGACATGGTATTAAAAAATCAAGATTTTGAAACTCAGGTCGAGAGATATGAAGAAATTACCTACTTTGAGGAGGGAGTTGAGAGGAGCCCTTGAGTAAATTAAAATGTTCATACCTGGCTCGTGTGATATCGGATTTTTGTGTTCAACCATGCGAATCGAAGCTCACAACGCTAGCTATGATATGGTATTAAAAAATCATGATTTTGAAATTGAGGTCGAGAGACATGAAGAAATTAGCAATCTTGAGGAGGGAGTTGAGAGGAGCCCTTGAGTACATTAAAATATTCATACCTGGCGCGTGTGATATCGGATTTTTGTGTTCAAACATGCGAATCGAAGCTAACAACGCTAGCTATGACATGGTATTAAAAAATCAAGATTTTGAAACTCAGGTCGAGAGATATGAAGAAATTACCTACTTTGAGGAGGGAGTTGAGAGGAGCCCTTGAGTAAATTAAAATGTTCATACCTGGCTCGTGTGATATCGGATTTTTGTGTTCAACCATGCGAATCGAAGCTCACAACGCTAGCTATGATATGGTATTAAAAAATCATGATTTTGAAATTGAGGTCGAGAGACATGAAGAAATTAGCAATCTTGAGGAGGGAGTTGAGAGGAGCCCTTGAGTACATTAAAATGTTCATACCTGGCGCGTGTGATATCGGATTTTTGTGTTCAAACATGCGAATCGAAGCTAACAACGCTAGCTATGACATGGTATTAAAAAATCAAGATTTTGAAACTCAGGTCGAGAGATATGAAGAAATTAGCAATCTTGAGGAGGGAGTTGAGAGGAGCACTTGAGTATATTAAAATGTTTATACCTGGCTCGTGTGATATCGGATTTTTGTGTTCAAACATGCGAATCGAAGCTAATCACGCTAGCTATGACATGTTATTAAAAAATCAAGATTTTGAAACTCAGGTAGAGAGACATGACGAAATTACCTAATTTGAGGAGTGAGTTGAGAGGAGCCCTTGGGTACATTACAATGTTCATACCTGGCTCGTGTGATATCGGATTTTTGTGTTCAAACATGCGAATCGAAGCTCACAACGCTAGCTATGATATGGTATTAAAAAATCATGATTTTGAAATTGAGGTCGAGAGACATGAAGAAATTAGCAATCTTGAGGAGGGAGTTGAGAGGAGCCCTTGAGTACATTAAAATGTTCATACCTGGCGCGTGTGATATCGAATTTTTGTGTTCAAACATGCGAATCGAAGCTAACAACGCTAGCTATGACATGGTATTAAAAAATCAAGATTTTGAAACTCAGGTCGAGAGATATGAAGAAATTACCTACTTTGAGGAGGGAGTTGAGAGGAGCCCTTGAGTAAATTAAAATGTTCATACCTGGCTCGTGTGATATCGGATTTTTGTGTTCAACCATGCGAATCGAAGCTCACAACGCTAGCTATGATATGGTATTAAAAAATCATGATTTTGAAATTGAGGTCGAGAGACATGAAGAAATTAGCAATCTTGAGGAGGGAGTTGAGAGGAGCCCTTGAGTACATTAAAATGTTCATACCTGGCGCGTGTGATATCGGATTTTTGTGTTCAAACATGCGAATCGAAGCTAACAACGCTAGCTATGACATGGTATTAAAAAATCAAGATTTTGAAACTCAGGTCGAGAGATATGAAGAAATTAGCAATCTTGAGGAGGGAGTTGAGAGGAGCACTTGAGTATATTAAAATGTTTATACCTGGCTCGTGTGATATCGGATTTTTGTGTTCAAACATGCGAATCGAAGCTAATCACGCTAGCTATGACATGTTATTAAAAAATCAAGATTTTGAAACTCAGGTAGAGAGACATGACGAAATTACCTAATTTGAGGAGTGAGTTGAGAGGAGCCCTTGGGTACATTACAATGTTCATACCTGGCTCGTGTGATATCGGATTTTTGTGTTCAAACATGCGAATCGAAGCTCACAACGCTAGCTATGATATGGTATTAAAAAATCATGATTTTGAAATTGAGGTCGAGAGACATGAAGAAATTAGCAATCTTGAGGAGGGAGTTGAGAGGAGCCCTTGAGTACATTAAAATGTTCATACCTGGCGCGTGTGATATCGAATTTTTGTGTTCAAACATGCGAATCGAAGCTAACAACGCTAGCTATGACATGGTATTAAAAAATCAAGATTTTGAAACTCAGGTCGAGAGATATGAAGAAATTACCTACTTTGAGGAGGGAGTTGAGAGGAGCCCTTGAGTAAATTAAAATGTTCATACCTGGCTCGTGTGATATCGGATTTTTGTGTTCAACCATGCGAATCGAAGCTCACAACGCTAGCTATGATATGGTATTAAAAAATCATGATTTTGAAATTGAGGTCGAGAGATATGAAGAAATTAGCAATCTTGAGGAGGGAGTTGAGAGGAGCCCTTGAGTACATTAAAATGTTCATACCTGGCGCGTGTGATATCGGATTTTTGTGTTCAAACATGCGAATCGAAGCTAACAATGCTAGCTATTATATGGAACTAAAAAATCAAGATTTTGAAACTCAGGTCGAGAGATATGAAGAAATTAGCAATCTTGAGGAGGGAGTTGAGAGGAGCCCTTGAGTGCATTAAAATGTTCATACCTGGCGCGTGTGATATCGGATTTTTGTGTTCAAACATGCGAATCGAAGCTAACAACACTAGCTATTCTATGGAACTAAAAAATCAAGATTTTGAAACTCAGGTCGAGAGATATGAAGAAATTAGCAATCTTGAGGAGGGAGTTGAGAGGAGCCCTTGAGTAAATTAAAATGTTCATACCTGGCTCGTGTGATATCGGATTTTTGTGTTCAAACATGCGAATCGAAGCTCACAACGCTAGCTATGATATGGTATTAAAAAATCATGATTTTGAAATTGAGGTCGAGAGACATGAAGAAATTAGCAATCTTGAGGAGGGAGTTGAGAGGAGCCCTTGAGTACATTAAAATGTTCATACCTGGCGCGTGTGATATCGGATTTTTGTGTTCAAACATGCGAATCGAAGCTAACAATGCTAGCTATTCTATGGAACTAAAAAATCAAGATTTTGAAACTCAGGTCGAGAGATATGAAGAAATTAGCAATCTTGAGGAGGGAGTTGAGAGGAGCCCTTGAGTAAATTAAAATGTTCATACCTGGCTCGTGTGATATCGGATTTTTGTGTTCAAACATGCGAATCGAAACTCACAACGCTAGCTATGATATGGTATTAAAAAATCATGATTTTGAAATTGAGGTCGAGAGACATGAAGAAATTAGCAATCTTGAGGAGGGAGTTGAGAGGAGCGCTTGAGTACATTAAAATGTTCATACCTGGCGCGTGTGATATCGGATTTTTGTGTTCAAACATGCGAATCGAAGCTAACAATGCTAGCTATTATATGGAACTAAAAAATCAAGATTTTGAAACTCAGGTCGAGAGATATGAAGAAATTAGCAATCTTGAGGAGGGAGTTGAGAGGAGCCCTTGAGTGCATTAAAATGTTCATACCTGGCGCGTGTGATATCGGATTTTTGTGTTCAAACATGCGAATCGAAGCTAACAACACTAGCTATTCTATGGAACTAAAAAATCAAGATTTTGAAACTCAGGTCGAGAGATATGAAGAAATTAGCAATCTTGAGGAGGGAGTTGAGAGGAGCCCTTGAGTAAATTAAAATGTTCATACCTGGCTCGTGTGATATCGGATTTTTGTGTTCAAACATGCGAATCGAAGCTCACAACGCTAGCTATGATATGGTATTAAAAAATCATGATTTTGAAATTGAGGTCGAGAGACATGAAGAAATTAGCAATCTTGAGGAGGGAGTTGAGAGGAGCCCTTGAGTACATTAAAATGTTCATACCTGGCGCGTGTGATATCGGATTTTTGTGTTCAAACATGCGAATCGAAGCTAACAATGCTAGCTATTCTATGGAACTAAAAAATCAAGATTTTGAAACTCAGGTCGAGAGATATGAAGAAATTAGCAATCTTGAGGAGGGAGTTGAGAGGAGCCCTTGAGTAAATTAAAATGTTCATACCTGGCTCGTGTGATATCGGATTTTTGTGTTCAAACATGCGAATCGAAACTCACAACGCTAGCTATGATATGGTATTAAAAAATCATGATTTTGAAATTGAGGTCGAGAGACATGAAGAAATTAGCAATCTTGAGGAGGGAGTTGAGAGGAGCGCTTGAGTACATTAAAATGTTCATACCTGGCGCGTGTGATATCGTATTTTTGTGTTCAAACATGCGAATCGAAGCTAACAACACTAGCTTTTCTATGGAACTAAAAAATCAAGATTTTGAAACTCAGGTCGGGAGATATGAAGAAATTAGCAATCTTGAGGAGGGAGTTGAGAGGAGCCCTTGAGTAAATTAAAATGTTCATACCTGGCTCGTGTGATATCGGATTTTTGTGTTCAAACATGCGAATCGAAGCTCACAACGCTAGCTATGATATGGTATTAAAAAATCATGAGTTTGAAATTGAGGTCGAGAGACATGAAGAAATTACCTACTTTGAGGAGGGAGTTGAGAGGAGCCCTTGAGTAAATTAAAATGTTCATACCTGGCTCGTGTGATATCGGATTTTTGTGTTCAACCATGCGAATCGAAGCTCACAACGCTAGCTATGATATGGTATTAAAAAATCATGATTTTGAAATTGAGGTCGAGAGACATGAAGAAATTAGCAATCTTGAGGAGGGAGTTGAGAGGAGCCCTTGAGTACATTAAAATGTTCATACCTGGCGCGTGTGATATCGGATTTTTGTGTTCAAACATGCGAATCGAAGCTAACAACGCTAGCTATGACATGGTATTAAAAAATCAAGATTTTGAAACTCAGGTCGAGAGATATGAAGAAATTAGCAATCTTGAGGAGGGAGTTGAGAGGAGCCCTTGAGTACATTAAAATGTTCATACCTGGCGCGTGTGATATCGGATTTTTGTGTTCAAACATGCGAATCGAAGCTCACAACGCTAGCTATGATATGGTTTTAAAAAATCATGATTTTCAAATTGAGGTCGAGAGACATATCGAAATTAGCAATCTTGAGGAGGAAATTGAAAGGAGCCCTTGAGTACATTAAAATGTTCATACCTGGCTCGTGTGATATCGGATTTTTGTGTTCAAACATGTGAATCGCAGCTAACAACGCTAGCTATGACATGGTATTAAGAAATCAAGATTTTGAAACTCAGGTCGAGAGATATTACGAAATTACCTACTTTGAGGAGGGAGTTGAGACGACCTAGTAGGTAAATTAAAATGTTCATACCTGGCTCGTGTGATATCGGATTTTTGTGTTCAAACATGCGAATCAAAGCTAACAATGCTAGCTATGATATAGAACTAAAAAATCAAGATTTTGAAACTCAGGTCGAGAGATATGAAGAAATTAGCAATCTTGAGGAGGGAGTTGAGAGGAGCCCTTGAGTGCATTAAAATGTTCATACCTGGCGCGTGTGATATCGGATTTTTGTGTTCAAACATGCGAATCGAAGCTAACAACACTAGCTATTCTATGGAACTAAAAAATCAAGATTTTGAAACTCAGGTCGAGAGATATGAAGAAATTAGCAATCTTGAGGAGGGAGTTGAGAGGAGCCCTTGAGTAAATTAAAATGTTCATACCTGGCTCGTGTGATATCGGATTTTTGTGTTCAAACATGCGAATCGAAGCTCACAACGCTAGCTATGATATGGTATTAAAAAATCATGATTTTGAAATTGAGGTCGAGAGACATGAAGAAATTAGCAATCTTGAGGAGGGAGTTGAGAGGAGCCCTTGAGTACATTAAACTGTTCATACCTGGCGCGTGTGATATCGGATTTTTGTGTTCAAACATGCGAATCGAAGCTAACAACGCTAGCTATGACATGGTATTAAAAAATCAAGATTTTGAAACTCAGGTCGAGAGATATGAAGAAATTACCTACTTTGAGGAGGGAGTTGAGAGGAGCCCTTGAGTAAATTAAAATGTTCATACCTGGCTCGTGTGATATCGGATTTTTGTGTTCAACCATGCGAATCGAAGCTCACAACGCTAGCTATGATATGGTATTAAAAAATCATGATTTTGAAATTGAGGTCGAGAGACATGAAGAAATTAGCAATCTTGAGGAGGGAGTTGAGAGGAGCCCTTGAGTACATTAAAATGGTCATACCTGGCGCGTGTGATATCGGATTTTTGTGTTCAAACATGCGAATCGAAGCTAACAACGCTAGCTATGACATGGTATTAAAAAATCAAGATTTTGAAACTCAGGTCGAGAGATATGAAGAAATTAGCAATCTTGAGGAGGGAGTTGAGAGGAGCCCTTGAGTACATTAAAATGTTCATACCTGGCGCGTGTGATATCGGATTTTTGTGTTCAAACATGCGAATCGAAGCTCACAACGCTAGCTATGATATGGTTTTAAAAAATCATGATTTTGAAATTGAGGTCGAGAGACATATCGAAATTAGCAATCTTGAGGAGGAAGTTGAAAGGAGCCCTTGAGTACATTAAAATGTTCATACCTGGCTCGTGTGATATCGGATTTTTGTGTTCAAACATGTGAATCGCAGCTAACAACGCTAGCTATGACATGGTATTAAGAAATCAAGATTTTGAAACTCAGGTCGAGAGATATTACGAAATTACCTACTTTGAGGAGGGAGTTGAGACGACCTAGTAGGTAAATTAAAATGTTCATACCTGGCTCGTGTGATATCGGATTTTTGTGTTCAAACATGCGAATCAAAGCTAACAATGCTAGCTATGATATGGAACTAAAAAATCAAGATTTTGAAACTCAGGTCGAGAGATATGAAGAAATTAGCAATCTTGAGGAGGGAGTTGAGAGGAGCCCTTGAGTGCATTAAAATGTTCATACCTGGCGCGTGTGATATCGGATTTTTGTGTTCAAACATGCGAATCGAAGCTAACAACACTAGCTATTCTATGGAACTAAAAAATCAAGATTTTGAAACTCAGGTCGAGAGATATGAAGAAATTAGCAATCTTGAGGAGGGAGTTGAGAGGAGCCCTTGAGTAAATTAAAATGTTCATACCTGGCTCGTGTGATATCGGATTTTTGTGTTCAAACATGCGAATCGAAGCTCACAACGCTAGCTATGATATGGTATTAAAAAATCATGATTTTGAAATTGAGGTCGAGAGACATGAAGAAATTAGCAATCTTGAGGAGGGAGTTGAGAGGAGCCCTTGAGTACATTAAACTGTTCATACCTGGCGCGTGTGATATCGGATTTTTGTGTTCAAACATGCGAATCGAAGCTAACAACGCTAGCTATGACATGGTATTAAAAAATCAAGATTTTGAAACTCAGGTCGAGAGATATGAAGAAATTACCTACTTTGAGGAGGGAGTTGAGAGGAGCCCTTGAGTAAATTAAAATGTTCATACCTGGCTTGTGTGATATCGGATTTTTGTGTTCAACCATGCGAATCGAAGCTCACAACGCTAGCTATGATATGGTATTAAAAAATCATGATTTTGAAATTGAGGTCGAGAGACATGAAGAAATTAGCAATCTTGAGGAGGGAGTTGAGAGGAGCCCTTGAGTACATTAAAATGTTCATACCTGGCGCGTGTGATATCGGAGTTTTGTGTTCAAACATGCGAATCGAAGCTAACAACGCTAGCTATGACATGGTATTAAAAAATCAAGATTTTGAAACTCAGGTCGAGAGACATGAAGAAATTAGCAATCTTGAGGAGGGAGTTGAGAGGAGCCCTTGAGTACATTAAAATGTTCATACCTGGCGCGTGTGATATCGGATTTTTGTGTTCAAACATGCGAATCGAAGCTCACAACGCTAGCTATGATATGGTTTTAAAAAATCATGATTTTGAAATTGAGGTCGAGAGACATATCGAAATTAGCAATCTTGAGGAGGAAGTTGAAAGGAGCCCTTGAGTACATTAAAATGTTCATACCTGGCTCGTGTGATATCGGATTTTTGTGTTCAAACATGTGAATCGCAGCTAACAACGCTAGCTATGACATGGTATTAAGAAATCAAGATTTTGAAACTCAGGTCGAGAGATATTACGAAATTACCTACTTTGAGGAGGGAGTTGAGACGACCTAGTAGGTAAATTAAAATGTTCATACCTGGCTCGTGTGATATCGGATTTTTGTGTTCAAACATGCGAATCAAAGCTAACAATGCTAGCTATGATATGGAACTAAAAAATCAAGATTTTGAAACTCAGGTCGAGAGATATGAAGAAATTAGCAATCTTGAGGAGGGAGTTGAGAGGAGCCCTTGAGTGCATTAAAATGTTCATACCTGGCGCGTGTGATATCGGATTTTTGTGTTCAAACATGCGAATCGAAGCTAACAATGCTAGCTATTATCTGGAACTAAAAAATCAAGATTTTGAAACTCAGCTCGAGAGATATGAAGAAATTAGCAATCTTGAGGAGGGAGTTGAGAGGAGCACTTGAGTATATTAAAATGTTTATACCTGGGTCGTGTGATATCGGATTTTTGTGTTCAAACATGCGAATCGAAGCTCAGAACGCTAGCTATGATATGGTATTAAAAAATCATGATTTTGAAATTGAGGTCGAGAGACATGAAGAAATTAGCAATCTTGAGGAGGGAGTTGAGAGGAGCCCTTGAGTACATTAAAATGTTCATACCTGGCGCGTGTGATATCGGATTTTTGTGTTCAAACATGCGAATCGAAGCTAACAACGCTAGCTATGAAATGGTATTAAAAAATCAAGATTTTGAAACTCAGGTCGAGAGACATGACGAAATTACCTAATTTGAGGACTGAGTTGAGACGACCTAGTAGGTAAATTAAAATGTTCATACCTGGCTCGTGTGATATCGGATTTTTGTGTTCAAACATGCGAATCAAGCTAACAACGCTAGCTATTATATGGAACTAAAAAAACAAGATTTTGAAACTCAGGTCGAGAGATATGAAGAAATTAGCAATCTTGAGGAGGGAGTTGAGAGGAGCCCTTGAGTACATTAAAATGTTCATACCTGGCGCGTGTGATATCGGATTTTTGTGTTCAAACATGCGAATCGAAGCTAACAATGCTAGCTATTATATGGAACTAAAAAATCAAGATTTTGAAACTCAGGTCGAGAGATATGAAGAAATTAGCAATCTTGAGGAGGGAGTTGAGAGGAGCCCTTGAGTGCATTAAAATGTTCATACCTGGCGCGTGTGATATCGGATTTTTGTGTTCAAACATGCGAATCGAAGCTAACAACACTAGCTATTCTATGGAACTAAAAAATCAAGATTTTGAAACTCAGGTCGAGAGATATGAAGAAATTAGCAATCTTGAGGAGGGAGTTGAGAGGAGCCCTTGAGTAAATTAAAATGTTCATACCTGGCTCGTGTGATATCGGATTTTTGTGTTCAAACATGCGAATCGAAGCTCACAACGCTAGCTATGATATGGTATTAAAAAATCATGATTTTGAAATTGAGGTCGAGAGACATGAAGAAATTAGCAATCTTGAGGAGGGAGTTGAGAGGAGCCCTTGAGTACATTAAAATGTTCATACCTGGCGGGTGTGATATCGGATTTTTGTGTTCAAACATGCGAATCGAAGCTAACAACGCTAGCTATGACATGGTATGAAAAAATCAAGATTTTGAAACTCAGGTCGAGAGATATGAAGAAATTACCTACTTTGAGGAGGGAGTTGAGAGGAGCCCTTGAGTAAATTAAAATGTTCATACCTGGCTCGTGTGATATCGGATTTTTGTGTTCAACCATGCGAATCGAAGCTCACAACGCTAGCTATGATATGGTATTAAAAAATCATGATTTTGAAATTGAGGTCGAGAGACATGAAGAAATTAGCAATCTTGAGGAGGGAGTTGAGAGGAGCCCTTGAGTACATTAAAATGTTCATACCTGGCGCGTGTGATATCGGATTTTTGTGTTCAAACATGCGAATCGAAGCTAACAACGCTAGCTATGACATGGTATTAAAAAATCAAGATTTTGAAACTCAGGTCGAGAGATATGAAGAAATTAGCAATCTTGAGGAGGGAGTTGAGAGGAGCCCTTGAGTACATTAAAATGTTCATACCTGGTGCGTGTGATATCGGATTTTTGTGTTCAAACATGCGAATCGAAGCTCACAACGCTAGCTATGATATGGTTTTAAAAAATCATGATTTTGAAATTGAGGTCGAGAGACATATCGAAATTAGCAATCTTGAGGAGGAAGTTGAAAGGAGCCCTTGAGTACATTAAAATGTTCATACCTGGCTCGTGTGATATCGGATTTTTGTGTTCAAACATGTGAATCGCAGCTAACAACGCTAGCTATGACATGGTATTAAGAAATCAAGATTTTGAAACTCAGGTCGAGAGATATTACGAAATTACCTACTTTGAGGAGGGAGTTGAGACGACCTAGTAGGTAAATTAAAATGTTCATACCTGGCTCGTGTGATATCGGATTTTTGTGTTCAAACATGCGAATCAAAGCTAACAATGCTAGCTATTATATGGAACTAAAAAATCAAGATTTTGAAACTCAGGTCGAGAGATATGAAGAAATTAGCAATCTTGAGGAGGGAGTTGAGAGGAGCACTTGAGTATATTAAAATGTTTATACCTGGCACGTGTGATATCGGATTTTTGTGTTCAAACATGAGCTAACAATGCTAGCTATGATATGGAACTAAAAAATCAAGATTTTGAAACTCAGGTCGAGAGATATGAAGAAATTAGCAATCTTGAGGAGGGAGTTGAGACGACCTAGTAGGTAAATTAAAATGTTCATACCTGGCTCGTGTGATATCGGATTTTTGTGTTCAAACATGAGCTAACAATGCTAGCTATGATATGGAACTAAAAAATCAAGATTTTGAAACTCAGGTCGAGAGATATGAAGAAATTAGCAATCTTGAGGAGGGAGTTGAGAGGAGCCCTTGAGTAAATTAAAATGTTCATACCTGGCTCGTGTGATATCGGATTTTTGTGTTCAAACATGCGAATCGAAGCTCACAACGCTAGCTATGATATGGTATTAAAAAATCATGATTTTGAAATTGAGGTCGAGAGACATGAAGAAATTAGCAATCTTGAGGAGGGAGTTGAGAGGAGCCCTTGAGTACATTAAAATGTTCATACCTGGCACGTGTGATATCGGATTTTTGTGTTCAAACATGCGAATCGAAGCTAACAATGCTAGCTATTATATGGAACTAAAAAATCAAGATTTTGAAACTCAGGTCGAGAGATATGAAGAAATTAGCAATCTTGAGGAGGGAGTTGAGAGGAGCACTTGAGTATATTAAAATGTTTATACCTGGCTCGTGTGATATCGGATTTTTGTGTTCAAACATGCGAATCGAAGCTAATCACGCTAGCTATGACATGTTATTAAAAAATCAAGATTTTGAAACTCAGGTCGAGAGACATGACGAAATTACCTAATTTGAGGACTGAGTTGAGACGACCTAGTAGGTAAATTAAAATGTTCATACCTGGCTCGTGTGATATCGGATTTTTGTGTTCAAACATGCGAATCAAGCTAACAACGCTAGCTATTATATGGAACTAAAAAATCAAGATTTTGAAACTCAGGTCGAGAGATATGAAGAAATTAGCAATCTTGAGGAGGGAGTTGAGAGGAGCCCTTGAGTACATTAAAATGTTCATACCTGGCGCGTGTGATATCGGATTTTTGTGTTCAAACATGCGAATCGAAGCTAATCACGCTAGCTATGACATGTTATTAAAAAATCAAGATTTTGAAACTCAGGTCGAGAGACATGACGAAATTACCTAATTTGAGGACTGAGTTGAGACGACCTAGTAGGTAAATTAAAATGTTCATACCTGGCTCGTGTGATATCGGATTTTTGTGTTCAAACATGCGAATCAAGCTAACAACGCTAGCTATTATATGGAACTAAAAAATCAAGATTTTGAAACTCAGGTCGAGAGATATGAAGAAATTAGCAATCTTGAGGAGGGAGTTGAGAGGAGCCCTTGAGTACATTAAAATGTTCATACCTGGCGCGTGTGATATCGGATTTTTGTGTTCAAACATGCGAATCGAAGCTCACAACGCTAGCTATGATATGGTATTAAAAAATCATGATTTTGAAATTGAGGTCGAGAGACATGAAGAAATTAGCAATCTTGAGGAGGGAGTTGAGAGGAGCCCTTGAGTACATTAAAATGTTCATACCTGGCGCGTGTGATATCGGATTTTTGTGTTCAAACATGCGAATCGAAGCTAACAATGCTAGCTATTCTATGGAACTAAAAAATCAAGATTTTGAAACTCAGGTCGAGAGATATGAAGAAATTAGCAATCTTGAGGAGGGAGTTGAGAGGAGCCCTTGAGTACATTAAAATGTTCATACCTGGCGCGTGTGATATCGTATTTTTGTGTTCAAACATGCGAATCGAAGCTAACAACACTAGCTATTCTATGGAACTAAAAAATCAAGATTTTGAAACTCAGGTCGAGAGATATGAAGAAATTAGCAATCTTGAGGAGGGAGTTGAGAGGAGCCCTTGAGTAAATTAAAATGTTCATACCTGGCTCGTGTGATATCGGATTTTTGTGTTCAAACATGCGAATCGAAGCTCACAACGCTAGCTATGATATGGTATTAAAAAATCATGATTTTGAAATTGAGGTCGAGAGACATGAAGAAATTAGCAATCTTGAGGAGGGAGTTGAGAGGAGCCCTTGAGTACATTAAAATGTTCATACCTGGCACGTGTGATATCGGATTTTTGTGTTCAAACATGCGAATCGAAGCTAACAATGCTAGCTATTATATGGAACTAAAAAATCAAGATTTTGAAACTCAGGTCGAGAGATATGAAGAAATTAGCAATCTTGAGGAGGGAGTTGAGAGGAGCACTTGAGTATATTAAAATGTTTATACCTGGCTCGTGTGATATCGGATTTTTGTGTTCAAACATGCGAATCGAAGCTAATCACGCTAGCTATGACATGTTATTAAAAAATCAAGATTTTGAAACTCAGGTCGAGAGACATGACGAAATTACCTAATTTGAGGACTGAGTTGAGACGACCTAGTAGGTAAATTAAAATGTTCAGTTGAGAGGCTCGTGTGATATCGGATTTTTGTGTTCAAACATGCGAATCAAGCTAACAACGCTAGCTATTATATGGAACTAAAAAATCAAGATTTTGAAACTCAGGTCGAGAGATATGAAGAAATTAGCAATCTTGAGGAGGGAGTTGAGAGGAGCCCTTGAGTACATTAAAATGTTCATACCTGGCGCGTGTGATATCGGATTTTTGTGTTCAAACATGCGAATCGAAGCTAACAATACTAGCTATTATATGGAACTAAAAAATCAAGATTTTGAAACTCAGGTCGAGAGATATGAAGAAATTAGCAATCTTGAGGAGGGAGTTAAGAGGAGCCCTTGAGTACATTAAAATGTTCATACCTGGCGCGTGTGATATCGTATTTTTGTGTTCAAACATGCGAATCGAAGCTAACAACACTAGCTATTCTATGGAACTAAAAAATCAAGATTTTGAAACTCAGGTCGAGAGATATGAAGAAATTAGCAATCTTGAGGAGGGAGTTGAGAGGAGCCCTTGAGTAAATTAAAATGTTCATACCTGGCTCGTGTGATATCGGATTTTTGTGTTCAAACATGCGAATCGAAACTCACAACGCTAGCTATGATATGGTATTAAAAAATCATTATTTTGAAATTGAGGTCGAGAGACATGAAGAAATTAGCAATCTTGAGGAGGGAGTTGAGAGGAGCCCTTGAGTACATTAAAATGTTCATACCTGGCGCGTGTGATATCGGATTTTTGTGTTCAAACATGCGAATCGAAGCTAACAACACTAGCTATTCTATGGAACTAAAAAATCAAGATTTTGAAACTCAGGTCGAGAGATATGAAGAAATTAGCAATCTTGAGGAGGGAGTTGAGAGGAGCCCTTGAGTAAATTAAAATGTTCATACCTGGCTCGTGTGATATCGGATTTTTGTGTTCAAACATGCGAATCGAAGCTCACAACGCTAGCTATGATATGGTATTAAAAAATCATGATTTTGAAATTGAGGTCGAGAGACATGAAGAAATTAGCAATCTTGAGGAGGGAGTTGAGAGGAGCCCTTGAGTACATTAAAATGTTCATACCTGGCACGTGTGATATCGGATTTTTGTGTTCAAACATGCGAATCGAAGCTAACAATGCTAGCTATTATATGGAACTAAAAAATCAAGATTTTGAAACTCAGGTCGAGAGATATGAAGAAATTAGCAATCTTGAGGAGGGAGTTGAGAGGAGCACTTGAGTATATTAAAATGTTTATACCTGGCTCGTGTGATATCGGATTTTTGTGTTCAAACATGCGAATCGAAGCTAATCACGCTAGCTATGACATGTTATTAAAAAATCAAGATTTTGAAACTCAGGTCGAGAGACATGACGAAATTACCTAATTTGAGGACTGAGTTGAGACGACCTAGTAGGTAAATTAAAATGTTCAGTTGAGAGGCTCGTGTGATATCGGATTTTTGTGTTCAAACATGCGAATCAAGCTAACAACGCTAGCTATTATATGGAACTAAAAAATCAAGATTTTGAAACTCAGGTCGAGAGATATGAAGAAATTAGCAATCTTGAGGAGGGAGTTGAGAGGAGCCCTTGAGTACATTAAAATGTTCATACCTGGCGCGTGTGATATCGGATTTTTGTGTTCAAACATGCGAATCGAAGCTAACAATACTAGCTATTATATGGAACTAAAAAATCAAGATTTTGAAACTCAGGTCGAGAGATATGAAGAAATTAGCAATCTTGAGGAGGGAGTTAAGAGGAGCCCTTGAGTACATTAAAATGTTCATACCTGGCGCGTGTGATATCGTATTTTTGTGTTCAAACATGCGAATCGAAGCTAACAACACTAGCTATTCTATGGAACTAAAAAATCAAGATTTTGAAACTCAGGTCGAGAGATATGAAGAAATTAGCAATCTTGAGGAGGGAGTTGAGAGGAGCCCTTGAGTAAATTAAAATGTTCATACCTGGCTCGTGTGATATCGGATTTTTGTGTTCAAACATGCGAATCGAAACTCACAACGCTAGCTATGATATGGTATTAAAAAATCATTATTTTGAAATTGAGGTCGAGAGACATGAAGAAATTAGCAATCTTGAGGAGGGAGTTGAGAGGAGCCCTTGAGTACATTAAAATGTTCATACCTGGCGCGTGTGATATCGGATTTTTGTGTTCAAACATGCGAATCGAAGCTAACAACACTAGCTATTCTATGGAACTAAAAAATCAAGATTTTGAAACTCAGGTCGAGAGATATGAAGAAATTAGCAATCTTGAGGAGGGAGTTGAGAGGAGCCCTTGAGTAAATTAAAATGTTCATACCTGGCTCGTGTGATATCGGATTTTTGTGTTCAAACATGCGAATCGAAGCTCACAACGCTAGCTATGATATGGTATTAAAAAATCATGATTTTGAAATTGAGGTCGAGAGACATGAAGAAATTAGCAATCTTGAGGAGGGAGTTGAGAGGAGCCCTTGAGTACATTAAAATGTTCATACCTGGCGCGTGTGATATCGGATTTTTGTGTTCAAACATGCGAATCGAAGCTAACAACACTAGCTATTCTATGGAACTAAAAAATCAAGATTTTGAAACTCAGGTCGAGAGATATGAAGAAATTAGCAATCTTGAGGAGGGAGTTGAGAGGAGCCCTTGAGTAAATTAAAATGTTCATACCTGGCTCGTGTGATATCGGATTTTTGTGTTCAAACATGCGAATCGAAGCTCACAACGCTAGCTATGATATGGTATTAAAAAATCATGATTTTGAAATTGAGGTCGAGAGACATGAAGAAATTAGCAATCTTGAGGAGGGAGTTGAGAGGAGCCCTTGAGTACATTAAAATGTTCATACCTGGCACGTGTGATATCGGATTTTTGTGTTCAAACATGCGAATCGAAGCTAACAATGCTAGCTATTATATGGAACTAAAAAATCAAGATTTTGAAACTCAGGTCGAGAGATATGAAGAAATTAGCAATCTTGAGGAGGGAGTTGAGAGGAGCACTTGAGTATATTAAAATGTTTATACCTGGCTCGTGTGATATCGGATTTTTGTGTTCAAACATGCGAATCGAAGCTAATCACGCTAGCTATGACATGTTATTAAAAAATCAAGATTTTGAAACTCAGGTCGAGAGACATGACGAAATTACCTAATTTGAGGACTGAGTTGAGACGACCTAGTAGGTAAATTAAAATGTTCATACCTGGCTCGTGTGATATCGGATTTTTGTGTTCAAACATGCGAATCAAGCTAACAACGCTAGCTATTATATGGAACTAAAAAATCAAGATTTTGAAACTCAGGTCGAGAGATATGAAGAAATTAGCAATCTTGAGGAGGGAGTTGAGAGGAGCCCTTGAGTACATTAAAATGTTCATACCTGGCGCGTGTGATATCGGATTTTTGTGTTCAAACATGCGAATCGAAGCTAACAATGCTAGCTATTATATGGAACTAAAAAATCAAGATTTTGAAACTCAGGTCGAGAGATATGAAGAAATTAGCAATCTTGAGGAGGGAGTTGAGAGGAGCCCTTGAGTACATTAAAATGTTCATACCTGGCGCGTGTGATATCGTATTTTTGTGTTCAAACATGCGAATCGAAGCTAACAACACTAGCTATTCTATGGAACTAAAAAATCAAGATTTTGAAACTCAGGTCGAGAGATATGAAGAAATTAGCAATCTTGAGGAGGGAGTTGAGAGGAGCCCTTGAGTAAATTAAAATGTTCATACCTGGCTCGTGTGATATCGGATTTTTGTGTTCAAACATGCGAATCGAAACTCACAACGCTATCTATGATATGGTATTAAAAAATCATGATTTTGAAATTGAGGTCGAGAGACATGAAGAAATTAGCAATCTTGAGGAGGGAGTTGAGAGGAGCGCTTGAGTACATTAAAATGTTCATACCTGGCGCGTGTGATATCGTATTTTTGTGTTCAAACATGCGAATCGAAGCTAACAACACTAGCTATTCTATGGAACTAAAAAATCAAGATTTTGAAACTCAGGTCGGGAGATATGAAGAAATTAGCAATCTTGAGGAGGGAGTTGAGAGGAGCCCTTGAGTAAATTAAAATGTTCATACCTGGCTCGTGTGATATCGGATTTTTGTGTTCAAACATGCGAATCGAAGCTCACAACGCTAGCTATGATATGGTATTAAAAAATCATGATTTTGAAATTGAGGTCGAGAGACATGAAGAAATTAGCAATCTTGAGGAGGGAGTTGAGAGGAGCCCTTGAGTACATTAAAATGTTCATACCTGGCGCGTGTGATATCGGATTTTTGTGTTCAAACATGCGAATCGAAGCTAACAATGCTAGCTATTCTATGGAACTAAAAAATCAAGATTTTGAAACTCAGGTCGAGAGATATGAAGAAATTAGCAATCTTGAGGAGGGAGTTGAGAGGAGCCCTTGAGTACATTAAAATGTTCATACCTGGCGCGTGTGATATCGTATTTTTGTGTTCAAACATGCGAATCGAAGCTAACAACACTAGCTATTGTATGGAACTAAAAAATCAAGATTTTGAAACTCAGGTCGAGAGATATGAAGAAATTAGCAATCTTGAGGAGGGAGTTGAGAGGAGCCCTTGAGTAAATTAAAATGTTCATACCTGGCTCGTGTGATATCGGATTTTTGTGTTCAACCATGCGAATCGAAGCTCACAACGCTAGCTATGATATGGTATTAAAAAATCATGATTTTGAAATTGAGGTCGAGAGACATGAAGAAATTAGCAATCTTGAGGAGGGAGTTGAGAGGAGCCCTTGAGTACATTAAAATGTTCATACCTGGCACGTGTGATATCGGATTTTTGTGTTCAAACATGCGAATCGAAGCTAACAATGCTAGCTATTATATGGAACTAAAAAATCAAGATTTTGAAACTCAGGTCGAGAGATATGAAGAAATTAGCAATCTTGAGGAGGGAGTTGAGAGGAGCACTTGAGTATATTAAAATGTTTATACCTGGCTCGTGTGATATCGGATTTTTGTGTTCAAACATGCGAATCGAAGCTAATCACGCTAGCTATGACATGTTATTAAAAAATCAAGATTTTGAAACTCAGGTCGAGAGACATGACGAAATTACCTAATTTGAGGACTGAGTTGAGACGACCTAGTAGGTAAATTAAAATGTTCATACCTGGCTCGTGTGATATCGGATTTTTGTGTTCAAACATGCGAATCAAGCTAACAACGCTAGCTATTATATGGAACTAAAAAATCAAGATTTTGAAACTCAGGTCGAGAGATATGAAGAAATTAGCAATCTTGAGGAGGGAGTTGAGAGGAGCCCTTGAGTACATTAAAATGTTCATACCTGGCGCGTGTGATATCGGATTTTTGTGTTCAAACATGCGAATCGAAGCTAACAATGCTAGCTATTATATGGAACTAAAAAATCAAGATTTTGAAACTCAGGTCGAGAGATATGAAGAAATTAGCAATCTTGAGGAGGGAGTTGAGAGGAGCACTTGAGTATATTAAAATGTTTATACCTGGCTCGTGTGATATCGGATTTTTGTGTTCAAACATGCGAATCGAAGCTAATCACGCTAGCTATGACATGTTATTAAAAAATCAAGATTTTGAAACTCAGGTCGAGAGACATGACGAAATTACCTAATTTGAGGACTGAGTTGAGACGACCTAGTAGGTAAATTAAAATGTTCATACCTGGCTCGTGTGATATCGGATTTTTGTGTTCAAACATGCGAATCAAGCTAACAACGCTAGCTATTATATGGAACTAAAAAATCAAGATTTTGAAACTCAGGTCGAGAGATATGAAGAAATTAGCAATCTTGAGGAGGGAGTTGAGAGGAGCCCTTGAGTACATTAAAATGTTCATACCTGGCGCGTGTGATATCGGATTTTTGTGTTCAAACATGCGAATCGAAGCTAACAATGCTAGCTATTATATGGAACTAAAAAATCAAGATTTTGAAACTCAGGTCGAGAGATATGAAGAAATTAGCAATCTTGAGGAGGGAGTTGAGAGGAGCCCTTGAGTACATTAAAATGTTCATACCTGGCGCGTGTGATATCGTATTTTTGTGTTCAAACATGCGAATCGAAGCTAACAACACTAGCTATTCTATGGAACTAAAAAATCAAGATTTTGAAACTCAGGTCGAGAGATATGAAGAAATTAGCAATCTTGAGGAGGGAGTTGAGAGGAGCCCTTGAGTAAATTAAAATGTTCATACCTGGCTCGTGTGATATCGGATTTTTGTGTTCAAACATGCGAATCGAAACTCACAACGCTAGCTATGATATGGTATTAAAAAATCATGATTTTGAAATTGAGGTCGAGAGACATGAAGAAATTAGCAATCTTGAGGAGGGAGTTGAGAGGAGCCCTTGAGTACATTAAAATGTTCATACCTGGCACGTGTGATATCGGATTTTTGTGTTCAAACATGCGAATCGAAGCTAACAATGCTAGCTATTATATGGAACTAAAAAATCAAGATTTTGAAACTCAGGTCGAGAGATATGAAGAAATTAGCAATCTTGAGGAGGGAGTTGAGAGGAGCACTTGAGTATATTAAAATGTTTATACCTGGCTCGTGTGATATCGGATTTTTGTGTTCAAACATGCGAATCGAAGCTAATCACGCTAGCTATGACATGTTATTAAAAAATCAAGATTTTGAAACTCAGGTCGAGAGACATGACGAAATTACCTAATTTGAGGACTGAGTTGAGACGACCTAGTAGGTAAATTAAAATGTTCATACCTGGCTCGTGTGATATCGGATTTTTGTGTTCAAACATGCGAATCAAGCTAACAACGCTAGCTATTATATGGAACTAAAAAATCAAGATTTTGAAACTCAGGTCGAGAGATATGAAGAAATTAGCAATCTTGAGGAGGGAGTTGAGAGGAGCCCTTGAGTACATTAAAATGTTCATACCTGGCGCGTGTGATATCGGATTTTTGTGTTCAAACATGCGAATCGAAGCTAACAATGCTAGCTATTATATGGAACTAAAAAATCAAGATTTTGAAACTCAGGTCGAGAGATATGAAGAAATTAGCAATCTTGAGGAGGGAGTTGAGAGGAGCACTTGAGTATATTAAAATGTTTATACCTGGCTCGTGTGATATCGGATTTTTGTGTTCAAACATGCGAATCGAAGCTAATCACGCTAGCTATGACATGTTATTAAAAAATCAAGATTTTGAAACTCAGGTCGAGAGACATGACGAAATTACCTAATTTGAGGACTGAGTTGAGACGACCTAGTAGGTAAATTAAAATGTTCATACCTGGCTCGTGTGATATCGGATTTTTGTGTTCAAACATGCGAATCAAGCTAACAACGCTAGCTATTATATGGAACTAAAAAATCAAGATTTTGAAACTCAGGTCGAGAGATATGAAGAAATTAGCAATCTTGAGGAGGGAGTTGAGAGGAGCCCTTGAGTACATTAAAATGTTCATACCTGGCGCGTGTGATATCGGATTTTTGTGTTCAAACATGCGAATCGAAGCTAACAATGCTAGCTATTATATGGAACTAAAAAATCAAGATTTTGAAACTCAGGTCGAGAGATATGAAGAAATTAGCAATCTTGAGGAGGGAGTTGAGAGGAGCCCTTGAGTACATTAAAATGTTCATACCTGGCGCGTGTGATATCGTATTTTTGTGTTCAAACATGCGAATCGAAGCTAACAACACTAGCTATTCTATGGAACTAAAAAATCAAGATTTTGAAACTCAGGTCGAGAGATATGAAGAAATTAGCAATCTTGAGGAGGGAGTTGAGAGGAGCCCTTGAGTAAATTAAAATGTTCATACCTGGCTCGTGTGATATCGGATTTTTGTGTTCAAACATGCGAATCGAAACTCACAACGCTAGCTATGATATGGTATTAAAAAATCATGATTTTGAAATTGAGGTCGAGAGACATGAAGAAATTAGCAATCTTGAGGAGGGAGTTGAGAGGAGCCCTTGAGTACATTAAAATGTTCATACCTGGCGCGTGTGATATCGGATTTTTGTGTTCAAACATGCGAATCGAAGCTAACAACACTAGCTATTCTATGGAACTAAAAAATCAAGATTTTGAAACTCAGGTCGAGAGATATGAAGAAATTAGCAATCTTGAGGAGGGAGTTGAGAGGAGCCCTTGAGTAAATTAAAATGTTCATACCTGGCTCGTGTGATATCGGATTTTTGTGTTCAAACATGCGAATCGAAGCTCACAACGCTAGCTATGATATGGTATTAAAAAATCATGATTTTGAAATTGAGGTCGAGAGACATGAAGAAATTAGCAATCTTGAGGAGGGAGTTGAGAGGAGCCCTTGAGTACATTAAAATGTTCATACCTGGCACGTGTGATATCGGATTTTTGTGTTCAAACATGCGAATCGAAGCTAACAATGCTAGCTATTATATGGAACTAAAAAATCAAGATTTTGAAACTCAGGTCGAGAGATATGAAGAAATTAGCAATCTTGAGGAGGGAGTTGAGAGGAGCACTTGAGTATATTAAAATGTTTATACCTGGCTCGTGTGATATCGGATTTTTGTGTTCAAACATGCGAATCGAAGCTAATCACGCTAGCTATGACATGTTATTAAAAAATCAAGATTTTGAAACTCAGGTCGAGAGACATGACGAAATTACCTAATTTGAGGACTGAGTTGAGACGACCTAGTAGGTAAATTAAAATGTTCATACCTGGCTCGTGTGATATCGGATTTTTGTGTTCAAACATGCGAATCAAGCTAACAACGCTAGCTATTATATGGAACTAAAAAATCAAGATTTTGAAACTCAGGTCGAGAGATATGAAGAAATTAGCAATCTTGAGGAGGGAGTTGAGAGGAGCCCTTGAGTACATTAAAATGTTCATACCTGGCGCGTGTGATATCGGATTTTTGTGTTCAAACATGCGAATCGAAGCTAACAATGCTAGCTATTATATGGAACTAAAAAATCAAGATTTTGAAACTCAGGTCGAGAGATATGAAGAAATTAGCAATCTTGAGGAGGGAGTTGAGAGGAGCCCTTGAGTACATTAAAATGTTCATACCTGGCGCGTATGATATCGTATTTTTGTGTTCAAACATGCGAATCGAAGCTAACAACACTAGCTATTCTATGGAACTAAAAAATCAAGATTTTGAAACTCAGGTCGAGAGATATGAAGAAATTAGCAATCTTGAGGAGGGAGTTGAGAGGAGCCCTTGAGTAAATTAAAATGTTCATACCTGGCTCGTGTGATATCGGATTTTTGTGTTCAAACATGCGAATCGAAACTCACAACGCTAGCTATGATATGGTATTAAAAAATCATGATTTTGAAATTGAGGTCGAGAGACATGAAGAAATTAGCAATCTTGAGGAGGGAGTTGAGAGGAGCCCTTGAGTACATTAAAATGTTCATACCTGGCGCGTGTGATATCGGATTTTTGTGTTCAAACATGCGAATCGAAGCTAACAACACTAGCTATTCTATGGAACTAAAAAATCAAGATTTTGAAACTCAGGTCGAGAGATATGAAGAAATTAGCAATCTTGAGGAGGGAGTTGAGAGGAGCCCTTGAGTACATTAAAATGTTCATACCTGGCGCGTGTGATATCGTATTTTTGTGTTCAAACATGCGAATCGAAGCTAACAACACTAGCTATTCTATGGAACTAAAAAATCAAGATTTTGAAACTCAGGTCGAGAGATATGAAGAAATTAGCAATCTTGAGGAGGGAGTTGAGAGGAGCCCTTGAGTAAATTAAAATGTTCATACCTGGCTCGTGTGATATCGGATTTTTGTGTTCAAACATGCGAATCGAAACTCACAACGCTAGCTATGATATGGTATTAAAAAATCATGATTTTGAAATTGAGGTCGAGAGACATGAAGAAATTAGCAATCTTGAGGAGGGAGTTGAGAGGAGCCCTTGAGTACATTAAAATGTTCATACCTGGCGCGTGTGATATCGGATTTTTGTGTTCAAACATGCGAATCGAAGCTAATCACGCTAGCTATTCTATGGAACTAAAAAATCAAGATTTTGAAACTCAGGTCGAGAGATATGAAGAAATTAGCAATCTTGAGGAGGGAGTTGAGAGGAGCCCTTGAGTAAATTAAAATGTTCATACCTGGCTCGTGTGATATCGGATTTTTGTGTTCAAACATGCGAATCGAAGCTCACAACGCTAGCTATGATATGGTATTAAAAAATCATGATTTTGAAATTGAGGTCGAGAGACATGAAGAAATTAGCAATCTTGAGGAGGGAGTTGAGAGGAGCCCTTGAGTACATTAAAATGTTCATACCTGGCACGTGTGATATCGGATTTTTGTGTTCAAACATGCGAATCGAAGCTAACAATGCTAGCTATTATATGGAACTAAAAAATCAAGATTTTGAAACTCAGGTCGAGAGATATGAAGAAATTAGCAATCTTGAGGAGGGAGTTGAGAGGAGCACTTGAGTATATTAAAATGTTTATACCTGGCTCGTGTGATATCGGATTTTTGTGTTCAAACATGCGAATCGAAGCTAATCACGCTAGCTATGACATGTTATTAAAAAATCAAGATTTTGAAACTCAGGTCGAGAGACATGACGAAATTACCTAATTTGAGGACTGAGTTGAGACGACCTAGTAGGTAAATTAAAATGTTCATACCTGGCTCGTGTGATATCGGATTTTTGTGTTCAAACATGCGAATCAAGCTAACAACGCTAGCTATTATATGGAACTAAAAAATCAAGATTTTGAAACTCAGGTCGAGAGATATGAAGAAATTAGCAATCTTGAGGAGGGAGTTGAGAGGAGCCCTTGAGTACATTAAAATGTTCATACCTGGCGCGTGTGATATCGGATTTTTGTGTTCAAACATGCGAATCGAAGCTAACAATGCTAGCTATTATATGGAACTAAAAAATCAAGATTTTGAAACTCAGGTCGAGAGATATGAAGAAATTAGCAATCTTGAGGAGGGAGTTGAGAGGAGCCCTTGAGTACATTAAAATGTTCATACCTGGCGCGTGTGATATCGTATTTTTGTGTTCAAACATGCGAATCGAAGCTAACAACACTAGCTATTCTATGGAACTAAAAAATCAAGATTTTGAAACTCAGGTCGAGAGATATGAAGAAATTAGCAATCTTGAGGAGGGAGTTGAGAGGAGCCCTTGAGTAAATTAAAATGTTCATACCTGGCTCGTGTGATATCGGATTTTTGTGTTCAAACATGCGAATCGAAACTCACAACGCTAGCTATGATATGGTATTAAAAAATCATGATTTTGAAATTGAGGTCGAGAGACATGAAGAAATTAGCAATCTTGAGGAGGGAGTTGAGAGGAGCCCTTGAGTACATTAAAATGTTCATACCTGGCGCGTGTGATATCGGATTTTTGTGTTCAAACATGCGAATCGAAGCTAACAACACTAGCTATTCTATGGAACTAAAAAATCAAGATTTTGAAACTCAGGTCGAGAGATATGAAGAAATTAGCAATCTTGAGGAGGGAGTTGAGAGGAGCCCTTGAGTACATTAAAATGTTCATACCTGGCGCGTGTGATATCGTATTTTTGTGTTCAAACATGCGAATCGAAGCTAACAACACTAGCTATTCTATGGAACTAAAAAATCAAGATTTTGAAACTCAGGTCGAGAGATATGAAGAAATTAGCAATCTTGAGGAGGGAGTTGAGAGGAGCCCTTGAGTAAATTAAAATGTTCATACCTGGCTCGTGTGATATCGGATTTTTGTGTTCAAACATGCGAATCGAAACTCACAACGCTAGCTATGATATGGTATTAAAAAATCATGATTTTGAAATTGAGGTCGAGAGACATGAAGAAATTAGCAATCTTGAGGAGGGAGTTGAGAGGAGCCCTTGAGTACATTAAAATGTTCATACCTGGCGCGTGTGATATCGGATTTTTGTGTTCAAACATGCGAATCGAAGCTAATCACGCTAGCTATTCTATGGAACTAAAAAATCAAGATTTTGAAACTCAGGTCGAGAGATATGAAGAAATTAGCAATCTTGAGGAGGGAGTTGAGAGGAGCCCTTGAGTAAATTAAAATGTTCATACCTGGCTCGTGTGATATCGGATTTTTGTGTTCAAACATGCGAATCGAAGCTCACAACGCTAGCTATGATATGGTATTAAAAAATCATGATTTTGAAATTGAGGTCGAGAGACATGAAGAAATTAGCAATCTTGAGGAGGGAGTTGAGAGGAGCCCTTGAGTACATTAAAATGTTCATACCTGGCACGTGTGATATCGGATTTTTGTGTTCAAACATGCGAATCGAAGCTAACAATGCTAGCTATTATATGGAACTAAAAAATCAAGATTTTGAAACTCAGGTCGAGAGATATGAAGAAATTAGCAATCTTGAGGAGGGAGTTGAGAGGAGCACTTGAGTATATTAAAATGTTTATACCTGGCTCGTGTGATATCGGATTTTTGTGTTCAAACATGCGAATCGAAGCTAATCACGCTAGCTATGACATGTTATTAAAAAATCAAGATTTTGAAACTCAGGTCGAGAGACATGACGAAATTACCTAATTTGAGGACTGAGTTGAGACGACCTAGTAGGTAAATTAAAATGTTCATACCTGGCTCGTGTGATATCGGATTTTTGTGTTCAAACATGCGAATCAAGCTAACAACGCTAGCTATTATATGGAACTAAAAAATCAAGATTTTGAAACTCAGGTCGAGAGATATGAAGAAATTAGCAATCTTGAGGAGGGAGTTGAGAGGAGCCCTTGAGTACATTAAAATGTTCATACCTGGCGCGTGTGATATCGGATTTTTGTGTTCAAACATGCGAATCGAAGCTAACAATGCTAGCTATTATATGGAACTAAAAAATCAAGATTTTGAAACTCAGGTCGAGAGATATGAAGAAATTAGCAATCTTGAGGAGGGAGTTGAGAGGAGCCCTTGAGTACATTAAAATGTTCATACCTGGCGCGTGTGATATCGTATTTTTGTGTTCAAACATGCGAATCGAAGCTAACAACACTAGCTATTCTATGGAACTAAAAAATCAAGATTTTGAAACTCAGGTCGAGAGATATGAAGAAATTAGCAATCTTGAGGAGGGAGTTGAGAGGAGCCCTTGAGTAAATTAAAATGTTCATACCTGGCTCGTGTGATATCGGATTTTTGTGTTCAAACATGCGAATCGAAACTCACAACGCTAGCTATGATATGGTATTAAAAAATCATGATTTTGAAATTGAGGTCGAGAGACATGAAGAAATTAGCAATCTTGAGGAGGGAGTTGAGAGGAGCCCTTGAGTACATTAAAATGTTCATACCTGGCGCGTGTGATATCGGATTTTTGTGTTCAAACATGCGAATCGAAGCTAACAACACTAGCTATTCTATGGAACTAAAAAATCAAGATTTTGAAACTCAGGTCGAGAGATATGAAGAAATTAGCAATCTTGAGGAGGGAGTTGAGAGGAGCCCTTGAGTACATTAAAATGTTCATACCTGGCGCGTGTGATATCGTATTTTTGTGTTCAAACATGCGAATCGAAGCTAACAACACTAGCTATTCTATGGAACTAAAAAATCAAGATTTTGAAACTCAGGTCGAGAGATATGAAGAAATTAGCAATCTTGAGGAGGGAGTTGAGAGGAGCCCTTGAGTAAATTAAAATGTTCATACCTGGCTCGTGTGATATCGGATTTTTGTGTTCAAACATGCGAATCGAAACTCACAACGCTAGCTATGATATGGTATTAAAAAATCATGATTTTGAAATTGAGGTCGAGAGACATGAAGAAATTAGCAATCTTGAGGAGGGAGTTGAGAGGAGCCCTTGAGTACATTAAAATGTTCATACCTGGCGCGTGTGATATCGGATTTTTGTGTTCAAACATGCGAATCGAAGCTAATCACGCTAGCTATTCTATGGAACTAAAAAATCAAGATTTTGAAACTCAGGTCGAGAGATATGAAGAAATTAGCAATCTTGAGGAGGGAGTTGAGAGGAGCCCTTGAGTAAATTAAAATGTTCATACCTGGCTCGTGTGATATCGGATTTTTGTGTTCAAACATGCGAATCGAAGCTCACAACGCTAGCTATGATATGGTATTAAAAAATCATGATTTTGAAATTGAGGTCGAGAGACATGAAGAAATTAGCAATCTTGAGGAGGGAGTTGAGAGGAGCCCTTGAGTACATTAAAATGTTCATACCTGGCACGTGTGATATCGGATTTTTGTGTTCAAACATGCGAATCGAAGCTAACAATGCTAGCTATTATATGGAACTAAAAAATCAAGATTTTGAAACTCAGGTCGAGAGATATGAAGAAATTAGCAATCTTGAGGAGGGAGTTGAGAGGAGCACTTGAGTATATTAAAATGTTTATACCTGGCTCGTGTGATATCGGATTTTTGTGTTCAAACATGCGAATCGAAGCTAATCACGCTAGCTATGACATGTTATTAAAAAATCAAGATTTTGAAACTCAGGTCGAGAGACATGACGAAATTACCTAATTTGAGGACTGAGTTGAGACGACCTAGTAGGTAAATTAAAATGTTCATACCTGGCTCGTGTGATATCGGATTTTTGTGTTCAAACATGCGAATCAAGCTAACAACGCTAGCTATTATATGGAACTAAAAAATCAAGATTTTGAAACTCAGGTCGAGAGATATGATGAAATTAGCAATCTTGAGGAGGGAGTTGAGAGGAGCCCTTGAGTACATTAAAATGTTCATACCTGGCGCGTGTGATATCGGATTTTTGTGTTCAAACATGCGAATCGAAGCTAACAATGCTAGCTATTATATGGAACTAAAAAATCAAGATTTTGAAACTCAGGTCGAGAGATATGAAGAAATTAGCAATCTTGAGGAGGGAGTTGAGAGGAGCCCTTGAGTACATTAAAATGTTCATACCTGGCGCGTGTGATATCGTATTTTTGTGTTCAAACATGCGAATCGAAGCTAACAACACTAGCTATTCTATGGAACTAAAAAATCAAGATTTTGAAACTCAGGTCGAGAGATATGAAGAAATTAGCAATCTTGAGGAGGGAGTTGAGAGGAGCCCTTGAGTAAATTAAAATGTTCATACCTGGCTCGTGTGATATCGGATTTTTGTGTTCAAACATGCGAATCGAAACTCACAACGCTAGCTATGATATGGTATTAAAAAATCATGATTTTGAAATTGAGGTCGAGAGACATGAAGAAATTAGCAATCTTGAGGAGGGAGTTGAGAGGAGCCCTTGAGTACATTAAAATGTTCATACCTGGCGCGTGTGATATCGGATTTTTGTGTTCAAACATGCGAATCGAAGCTAACAACGCTAGCTATGACATGGTATTAAAAAATCAAGATTTTGAAACTCAGGTCGAGAGATATGAAGAAATTACCTACTTTGAGGAGGGAGTTGAGAGGAGCCCTTGAGTAAATTAAAATGTTCATACCTGGCTCGTGTGATATCGGATTTTTGTGTTCAAACATGCGAATCGAAGCTAATCACGCTAGCTATGACATGTTATTAAAAAATCAAGATTTTGAAACTCAGGTCGAGAGACATGACGAAATTACCTAATTTGAGGACTGAGTTGAGACGACGTAGTAGGTAAATTAAAATGTTCATACCTTGCTCGTGTGATATCGTATTTTTGTGTTCAAACATGCGAATCAAGCTAACAACGCTAGCTATTCTATGGAACTAAAAAATCAAGATTTTGAAACTCAGGTCGAGAGATATGAAGAAATTAGCAATCTTGAGGAGGGAGTTGAGAGGAGCCCTTGAGTACATTAAAATGTTCATACCTGGCGCGTGTGATATCGGATTTTTGTGTTCAAACATGCGAATCGAAGCTAACAATGCTAGCCATTATATGGAACTAAAAAATCAAGATTTTGAAACTCAGGTCGAGAGATATGAAGAAATTAGCAATCTTGAGGAGGGAGTTGAGAGGAGCCCTTGAGTACATTAAAATGTTCATACCTTGCGCGTGTGATATCGGATTTTTGTGTTCAAACATGCGAATCGAAGCTAACAATGCTAGCTATTATATGGAACTAAAAAATCAAGATTTTGAAACTCAGGTCGAGAGATATGAAGAAATTAGCAATCTTGAGGAGGGAGTTGAGAGGAGCCCTTGAGTAAATTAAAATGTTCATACCTGGCGCGTGTGATATCGGATTTTTGTGTTCAAACATGCGAATCGAAGCTAACAACGCTAGCTATGACATGGTATTAAAAAATCAAGATTTTGAAACTCAGGTCGAGAGATATGAAGAAATTACCTACTTTGAGGAGGGAGTTGAGAGGAGCCCTTGAGTAAATTAAAATGTTCATACCTGGCTCGTGTGATATCGGATTTTTGTGTTCAAACATGCGAATCGAAGCTAATTACGCTAGCTATGACATGTTATTAAAAAATCAAGATTTTGAAACTCAGGTCGAGAGACATGACGAAATTACCTAATTTGAGGACTGAGTTGAGACGACCTAGTAGGTAAATTAAAATGTTCATACCTGGCTCGTGTGATATCGGATTTTTGTGTTCAAACATGCGAATCAAGCTAACAACGCTAGCTATTCTATGGAACTAAAAAATCAAGATTTTGAAACTCAGGTCGAGAGATATGAAGAAATTAGCAATCTTGAGGAGGGAGTTGAGAGGAGCCCTTGAGTACATTAAAATGTTCATACCTGGCGCGTGTGATATCGGATTTTTGTGTTCAAACATGCGAATCGAAGCTAACAATGCTAGCTATTATATGGAACTAAAAAATCAAGATTTTGAAACTCAGGTCGAGAGATATGAAGAAATTAGCAATCTTGAGGAGGGAGTTGAGAGGAGCCCTTGAGTACATTAAAATGTTCATACCTGGCGCGTGTGATATCGTATTTTTGTGTTCAAACATGCGAATCGAAGCTAACAACACTAGCTATTCTATGGAACTAAAAAATCAAGATTTTGAAACTCAGGTCGAGAGATATGAAGAAATTAGCAATCTTGAGGAGGGAGTTGAGAGGAGCCCTTGAGTAAATTAAAATGTTCATACCTGGCTCGTGTGATATCGGATTTTTGTGTTCAAACATGCGAATCGAAACTCACAACGCTAGCTATGATATGGTATTAAAAAATCATGATTTTGAAATTGAGGTCGAGAGACATGAAGAAATTAGCAATCTTGAGGAGGGAGTTGAGAGGAGCCCTTGAGTACATTAAAATGTTCATACCTGGCGCGTGTGATATCGGATTTTTGTGTTCAAACATGCGAATCGAAGCTAACAACGCTAGCTATGACATGGTATTAAAAAATCAAGATTTTGAAACTCAGGTCGAGAGATATGAAGAAATTACCTACTTTGAGGAGGGAGTTGAGAGGAGCCCTTGAGTAAATTAAAATGTTCATACCTGGCTCGTGTGATATCGGATTTTTGTGTTCAAACATGCGAATCGAAGCTAATCACGCTAGCTATGACATGTTATTAAAAAATCAAGATTTTGAAACTCAGGTCGAGAGACATGACGAAATTACCTAATTTGAGGAGGGAGTTGAGAGGAGCCCTTGAGTAAATTAAAATGTTCATACCTGGCTCGTGTGATATCGGATTTTTGTGTTCAAACATGCGAATCAAGCTAACAACGCTAGCTATTATATGGAACTAAAAAATCAAGATTTTGAAACTCAGGTCGAGAGATATGAAGAAATTAGCAATCTTGAGGAGGGAGTTGAGAGGAGCCCTTGAGTACATTAAAATGTTCATACCTGGCGCGTGTGATATCGGATTTTTGTGTTCAAACATGCGAATCGAAGCTAACAATGCTAGCTATTCTATGGAACTAAAAAATCAAGATTTTGAAACTCAGGTCGAGAGATATGAAGAAATTAGCAATCTTGAGGAGGGAGTTGAGAGGAGCCCTTGAGTACATTAAAATGTTCATACCTGGCGCGTGTGATATCGTATTTTTGTGTTCAAACATGCGAATCGAAGCTAACAACACTAGCTATTCTATGGAACTAAAAAATCAAGATTTTGAAACTCAGGTCGAGAGATATGAAGAAATTAGCAATCTTGAGGAGGGAGTTGAGAGGAGCCCTTGAGTACATTAAAATGTTCATACCTTGCGCGTGTGATATCGGATTTTTGTGTTCAAACATGCGAATCGAAGCTAACAATGCTAGCTATTATATGGAACTAAAAAATCAAGATTTTGAAACTCAGGTTGAGAGATATGAAGAAATTAGCAATCTTGAGGAGGGAGTTGAGAGGAGCCCTTGAGTACATTAAAATGTTCATACCTGGCGCGTGTGATATCGGATTTTTGTGTTCAAACATGCGAATCGAAGCTAACAATGCTAGCTATTATATGGAACTAAAAAATCAAGATTTTGAAACTCAGGTCGAGAGATATGAAGAAATTAGCAATCTTGAGGAGGGAGTTGAGAGGAGCCCTTGAGTACATTAAAATGTTCATACCTGGCGCGTGTGATATCGGATTTTTGTGTTCAAACATGCGAATCGAAGCTAACAACACTAGCTATTCTATGGAACTAAAAAATCAAGATTTTGAAACTCAGGTCGAGAGATATGAAGAAATTAGCAATCTTGAGGAGGGAGTTGAGAGGAGCCCTTCAGTAAATTAAAATGTTCATACCTGGCTCGTGTGATATCGGATTTTTGTGTTCAAACATGCGAATCGAAGCTAACAATGCTAGCTATTATATGGAACTAAAAAATCAAGATTTTGAAACTCAGGTCGAGAGATATGAAGAAATTAGCAATCTTGAGGAGGGAGTTGAGAGGAGCACTTGAGTATATTAAAATGTTTATACCTGGCTCGTGTGATATCGGATTTTTGTGTTCAAACATGCGAATCGAAGCTAATCACGCTAGCTATGACATGTTATTAAAAAATCAAGATTTTGAAACTCAGGTCGAGAGACATGACGAAATTACCTAATTTGAGGACTGAGTTGAGACGACCTAGTAGGTAAATTAAAATGTTCATACCTGGCTCGTGTGATATCGTATTTTTGTGTTCAAACATGCGAATCAAGCTAACAACGCTAGCTATTATATGGAACTAAAAAATCAAGATTTTGAAACTCAGGTCGAGAGATATGAAGAAATTAGCAATCTTGAGGAGGGAGTTGAGAGGAGCCCTTGAGTACATTAAAATGTTCATACCTGGCGCGTGTGATATCGGATTTTTGTGTTCAAACATGCGAATCGAAGCTAACAATGCTAGCTATTATATGGAACTAAAAAATCAAGATTTTGAAACTCAGGTCGAGAGATATGAAGAAATTAGCAATCTTTAGGAGGGAGTTGAGAGGAGCCCTTGAGTACATTAAAATGTTCATACCTGGCGCGTGTGATATCGTATTTTTGTGTTCAAACATGCGAATCGAAGCTAACAACACTAGCTATTCTATGGAACTAAAAAATCAAGATTTTGAAACTCAGGTCGAGAGATATGAAGAAATTAGCAATCTTGAGGAGGGAGTTGAGAGGAGCCCTTGAGTAAATTAAAATGTTCATACCTGGCTCGTGTGATATCGGATTTTTGTGTTCAAACATGCGAATCGAAGCTCACAACGCTAGCTATGATATGGTATTAAAAAATCATGATTTTGAAATTGAGGTCGAGAGACATGAAGAAATTAGCAATCTTGAGGAGGGAGTTGAGAGGAGCCCTTGAGTACATTAAAATGTTCATACCTGGCACGTGTGATATCGGATTTTTGTGTTCAAACATGCGAATCGAAGCTAACAATGCTAGCTATTATATGGAACTAAAAAATCAAGATTTTGAAACTCAGGTCGAGAGATATGAAGAAATTAGCAATCTTGAGGAGGGAGTTGAGAGGAGCACTTGAGTATATTAAAATGTTTATACCTGGCTCGTGTGATATCGGATTTTTGTGTTCAAACATGCGAATCGAAGCTAATCACGCTAGCTATGACATGTTATTAAAAAATCAAGATTTTGAAACTCAGGTCGAGAGACATGACGAAATTACCTAATTTGAGGACTGAGTTGAGACGACCTAGTAGGTAAATTAAAATGTTCATACCTGGCTCGTGTGATATCGGATTTTTGTGTTCAAACATGCGAATCAAGCTAACAACGCTAGCTATTATATGGAACTAAAAAATCAAGATTTTGAAACTCAGGTCGAGAGATATGAAGAAATTAGCAATCTTGAGGAGGGAGTTGAGAGGAGCCCTTGAGTGCATTAAAATGTTCATACCTGGCGCGTGTGATATCGGATTTTTGTGTTCAAACATGCGAATCGAAGCTAACAATGCTAGCTATTATATGGAACTAAAAAATCAAGATTTTGAAACTCAGGTCGAGAGATATGAAGAAATTAGCAATCTTGAGGAGGGAGTTGAGAGGAGCCCTTGAGTACATTAAAATGTTCATACCTGGCGCGTGTGATATCGTATTTTTGTGTTCAAACATGCGAATCGAAGCTAACAACACTAGCTATTCTATGGAACTAAAAAATCAAGATTTTGAAACTCAGGTCGAGAGATATGAAGAAATTAGCAATCTTGAGGAGGGAGTTGAGAGGAGCCCTTGAGTAAATTAAAATGTTCATACCTGGCTCGTGTGATATCGGATTTTTGTGTTCAAACATGCGAATCGAAACTCACAACGCTAGCTATGATATGGTATTAAAAAATCATGATTTTGAAATTGAGATCGAGAGACATGAAGAAATTAGCAATCTTGAGGAGGGAGTTGAGAGGAGCCCTTGAGTACATTAAAATGTTCATACCTGGCGCGTGTGATATCGGATTTTTGTGTTCAAACATGCGAATCGAAGCTAACAACGCTAGCTATGACATGGTATTAAAAAATCAAGATTTTGAAACTCAGGTCGAGAGATATGAAGAAATTACCTACTTTGAGGAGGGAGTTGAGAGGAGCCCTTGAGTAAATTAAAATGTTCATACCTGGCTCGTGTGATATCGGATTTTTGTGTTCAAACATGCGAATCGAAGCTAATCACGCTAGCTATGACATGTTATTAAAAAATCAAGATTTTGAAACTCAGGTCGAGAGACATGACGAAATTACCTAATTTGAGGACTGAGTTGAGACGACCTAGTAGGTAAATTAAAATGTTCATACCTGGCTCGTGTGATATCGGATTTTTGTGTTCAAACATGCGAATCAAGCTAACAACGCTAGCTATTATATGGAACTAAAAAATCAAGATTTTGAAACTCAGGTCGAGAGATATGAAGAAATTAGCAATCTTGAGGAGGGAGTTGAGAGGAGCACTTGAGTATATTAAAATGTTCATACCTGGCTCGTGTGATATCGGATTTTTGTGTTCAAACATGCGAATCGAAGCTAATCACGCTAGCTATGACATGTTATTAAAAAATCAAGATTTTGAAACTCAGGTCGAGAGATATGAAGAAATTAGCAATCTTGAGGAGGGAGTTGAGAGGAGCCCTTGAGTAAATTAAAATGTTCATACCTGGCTCGTGTGATATCGGATTTTTGTGTTCAAACATGCGAATCGAAACTCACAACGCTAGCTATGATATGGTATTAAAAAATCATGATTTTGAAATTGAGATCGAGAGACATGAAGAAATTAGCAATCTTGAGGAGGGAGTTGAGAGGAGCCCTTGAGTACATTAAAATGTTCATACCTGGCGCGTGTGATATCGGATTTTTGTGTTCAAACATGCGAATCGAAGCTAACAACGCTAGCTATGACATGGTATTAAAAAATCAAGATTTTGAAACTCAGGTCGAGAGATATGAAGAAATTACCTACTTTGAGGAGGGAGTTGAGAGGAGCCCTTGAGTAAATTAAAATGTTCATACCTGGCTCGTGTGATATCGGATTTTTGTGTTCAAACATGCGAATCGAAGCTAATCACGCTAGCTATGACATGTTATTAAAAAATCAAGATTTTGAAACTCAGGTCGAGAGACATGACGAAATTACCTAATTTGAGGACTGAGTTGAGACGACCTAGTAGGTAAATTAAAATGTTCATACCTGGCTCGTGTGATATCGGATTTTTGTGTTCAAACATGCGAATCAAGCTAACAACGCTAGCTATTATATGGAACTAAAAAATCAAGATTTTGAAACTCAGGTCGAGAGATATGAAGAAATTAGCAATCTTGAGGAGGGAGTTGAGAGGAGCCCTTGAGTACATTAAAATGTTCATACCTGGCGCGTGTGATATCGGATTTTTGTGTTCAAACATGCGAATCGAAGCTAACAACACTAGCTATTCTATGTAACTAAAAAATCAAGATTTTGAAACTCAGGTCGAGAGATATGAAGAAATTAGCAATCTTGAGGAGGGAGTTGAGAGGAGCCCTTGAGTACATTAAAATGTTCATACCTGGCGCGTGTGATATCGTATTTTTGTGTTCAAACATGCGAATCGAAGCTAACAACACTAGCTATTCTATGGAACTAAAAAATCAAGATTTTGAAACTCAGGTCGAGAGATATGAAGAAATTAGCAATCTTGAGGAGGGAGTTGAGAGGAGCCCTTGAGTAAATTAAAATGTTCATACCTGGCTCGTGTGATATCGGATTTTTGTGTTCAAACATGCGAATCGAAGCTCACAACGCTAGCTATGATATGGTATTAAAAAATCATGATTTTGAAATTGAGGTCGAGAGACATGAAGAAATTAGCAATCTTGAGGAGGGAGTTGAGAGGAGCCCTTCAGTACATTAAAATGTTCATACCTGGCACGTGTGATATCGGATTTTTGTGTTCAAACATGCGAATCGAAGCTAACAATGCTAGCTATTATATGGAACTAAAAAATCAAGATTTTGAAACTCAGGTCGAGAGATATGAAGAAATTAGCAATCTTGAGGAGGGAGTTGAGAGGAGCACTTGAGTATATTAAAATGTTTATACCTGGCTCGTGTGATATCGGATTTTTGTGTTCAAACATGCGAATCGAAGCTAATCACGCTAGCTATGACATGTTATTAAAAAATCAAGATTTTGAAACTCAGGTCGAGAGACATGACGAAATTACCTAATTTGAGGACTGAGTTGAGACGACCTAGTAGGTAAATTAAAATGTTCATACCTGGCTCGTGTGATATCGGATTTTTGTGTTCAAACATGCGAATCAAGCTAACAACGCTAGCTATTATATGGAACTAAAAAATCAAGATTTTGAAACTCAGGTCGAGAGATATGAAGAAATTAGCAATCTTGAGGAGGGAGTTGAGAGGAGCCCTTGAGTACATTAAAATGTTCATACCTGGCGCGTGTGATATCGGATTTTTGTGTTCAAACATGCGAATCGAAGCTAACAACGCTAGCTATGACATGGTATTAAAAAATCAAGATTTTGAAACTCAGGTCGAGAGATATGAAGAAATTAGCAATCTTGAGGAGGGAGTTGAGAGGAGCCCTTGAGTACATTAAAATGTTCATACCTGGCGCGTGTGATATCGGATTTTTGTGTTCAAACATGGGAATCGAAGCTCACAACGCTAGCTATGATATGGTTTTAAAAAATCAAGATTTTGAAATTGAGGTCGAGAGACATATCGAAATTAGCAATCTTGAGGAGGAAGTTGAAAGGATCCCTTGAGTACATTAAAATGTTCATACCTGGCTCGTGTGATATCGGATTTTTGTGTTCAAACATGTGAATCGCAGCTAACAACGCTAGCTATGACATGCTATTAAGAAATCAAGATTTTGAAACTCAGGTCGAGAGATATTACGAAATTACCTACTTTGAGGAGGGAGTTGAGACGACCTAGTAGGTAAATTAAAATGTTCATACCTGGCTCGTGTGATATCGGATTTTTGTGTTCAAACATGCGAATCAAAGCTAACAATGCTAGCTATGATATGGAACTAAAAAATCAAGATTTTGAAACTCAGGTCGAGAGATATGAAGAAATTAGCAATCTTGAGGAGGGAGTTGAGAGGAGCCCTTGAGTAAATTAAAATGTTCATACCTGGCTCGTGTGATATCGGATTTTTGTGTTCAAACATGCGAATCGAAGCTAATCACGCTAGCTATGACATGTTATTAAAAAATCAAGATTTTGAAACTCAGGTCGAGAGACATGACGAAATTACCTAATTTGAGGACTGAGTTGAGACGACCTAGTAGGTAAATTAAAATGTTCATACCTGGCTCGTGTGATATCGGATTTTTGTGTTCAAACATGCGAATCAAGCTAACAACGCTAGCTATTATATGGAACTAAAAAATCAAGATTTTGAAACTCAGGTCGAGAGATATGAAGAAATTAGCAATCTTGAGGAGGGAGTTGAGAGGAGCCCTTGAGTACATTAAAATGTTCATACCTGGCGCGTGTGATATCGGATTTTTGTGTTCAAACATGCGAATCGAAGCTAACAACACTAGCTATTCTATGTAACTAAAAAATCAAGATTTTGAAACTCAGGTCGAGAGATATGAAGAAATTAGCAATCTTGAGGAGGGAGTTGAGAGGAGCCCTTGAGTACATTAAAATGTTCATACCTGGCGCGTGTGATATCGTATTTTTGTGTTCAAACATGCGAATCGAAGCTAACAACACTAGCTATTCTATGGAACTAAAAAATCAAGATTTTGAAACTCAGGTCGAGAGATATGAAGAAATTAGCAATCTTGAGGAGGGAGTTGAGAGGAGCCCTTGAGTAAATTAAAATGTTCATACCTGGCTCGTGTGATATCGGATTTTTGTGTTCAAACATGCGAATCGAAGCTCACAACGCTAGCTATGATATGGTATTAAAAAATCATGATTTTGAAATTGAGGTCGAGAGACATGAAGAAATTAGCAATCTTGAGGAGGGAGTTGAGAGGAGCCCTTCAGTACATTAAAATGTTCATACCTGGCACGTGTGATATCGGATTTTTGTGTTCAAACATGCGAATCGAAGCTAACAATGCTAGCTATTATATGGAACTAAAAAATCAAGATTTTGAAACTCAGGTCGAGAGATATGAAGAAATTAGCAATCTTGAGGAGGGAGTTGAGAGGAGCACTTGAGTATATTAAAATGTTTATACCTGGCTCGTGTGATATCGGATTTTTGTGTTCAAACATGCGAATCGAAGCTAATCACGCTAGCTATGACATGTTATTAAAAAATCAAGATTTTGAAACTCAGGTCGAGAGACATGACGAAATTACCTAATTTGAGGACTGAGTTGAGACGACCTAGTAGGTAAATTAAAATGTTCATACCTGGCTCGTGTGATATCGGATTTTTGTGTTCAAACATGCGAATCAAGCTAACAACGCTAGCTATTATATGGAACTAAAAAATCAAGATTTTGAAACTCAGGTCGAGAGATATGAAGAAATTAGCAATCTTGAGGAGGGAGTTGAGAGGAGCCCTTGAGTACATTAAAATGTTCATACCTGGCGCGTGTGATATCGGATTTTTGTGTTCAAACATGCGAATCGAAGCTAACAACGCTAGCTATGACATGGTATTAAAAAATCAAGATTTTGAAACTCAGGTCGAGAGATATGAAGAAATTAGCAATCTTGAGGAGGGAGTTGAGAGGAGCCCTTGAGTACATTAAAATGTTCATACCTGGCGCGTGTGATATCGGATTTTTGTGTTCAAACATGGGAATCGAAGCTCACAACGCTAGCTATGATATGGTTTTAAAAAATCATGATTTTGAAATTGAGGTCGAGAGACATATCGAAATTAGCAATCTTGAGGAGGAAGTTGAAAGGATCCCTTGAGTACATTAAAATGTTCATACCTGGCTCGTGTGATATCGGATTTTTGTGTTCAAACATGTGAATCGCAGCTAACAACGCTAGCTATGACATGCTATTAAGAAATCAAGATTTTGAAACTCAGGTCGAGAGATATTACGAAATTACCTACTTTGAGGAGGGAGTTGAGACGACCTAGTAGGTAAATTAAAATGTTCATACCTGGCTCGTGTGATATCGGATTTTTGTGTTCAAACATGCGAATCAAAGCTAACAATGCTAGCTATGATATGGAACTAAAAAATCAAGATTTTGAAACTCAGGTCGAGAGATATGAAGAAATTAGCAATCTTGAGGAGGGAGTTGAGAGGAGCCCTTGAGTACATTAAAATGTTCATACCTGGCGCGTGTGATATCGGATTTTTGTGTTCAAACATGCGAATCGAAGCTAACAATGCTAGCTATTCTATGGAACTAAATAATCAAGATTTTGAAACTCAGGTCGAGAGATATGAAGAAATTAGCAATCTTGAGGAGGGAGTTGAGAGGAGCCCTTGAGTACATTAAAATGTTCATACCTGGCGCGTGTGATATCGTATTTTTGTGTTCAAACATGCGAATCGAAGCTAACAACACTAGCTATTCTATGTAACTAAAAAATCAAGATTTTGAAACTCAGGTCGAGAGATATGAAGAAATTAGCAATCTTGAGGAGGGAGTTGAGAGGAGCCCTTGAGTAAATTAAAATGTTCATACCTGGCTCGTGTGATATCGGATTTTTGTGTTCAAACATGCGAATCGAAGCTCACAACGCTAGCTATGATATGGTATTAAAAAATCATGATTTTGAAATTGAGGTCGAGAGACATGAAGAAATTAGCAATCTTGAGGAGGGAGTTGAGAGGAGCCCTTGAGTACATTAAAATGTTCATACCTGGCACGTGTGATATCGGATTTTTGTGTTCAAACATGCGAATCGAAGCTAACAATGCTAGCTATTATATGGAACTAAAAAATCAAGATTTTGAAACTCAGGTCGAGAGATATGAAGAAATTAGCAATCTTGAGGAGGGAGTTGAGAGGAGCACTTGAGTATATTAAAATGTTTATACCTGGCTCGTGTGATATCGGATTTTTGTGTTCAAACATGCGAATCGAAGCTAATCACGCTAGCTATGACATGTTATTAAAAAATCAAGATTTTGAAACTCAGGGCGAGAGACATGACGAAATTACCTAATTTGAGGACTGAGTTGAGACGACCTAGTAGGTAAATTAAAATGTTCATACCTGGCTCGTGTGATATCGGATTTTTGTGTTCAAACATGCGAATCAAGCTAACAACGCTAGCTATTATATGGAACTAAAAAATCAAGATTTTGAAACTCAGGTCGAGAGATATGAAGAAATTAGCAATCTTGAGGAGGGAGTTGAGAGGAGCCCTTGAGTAAATTAAAATGTTCATACCTGGCTCGTGTGATATCGGATTTTTGTGTTCAAACATGCGAATCGAAGCTAACAACGCTAGCTATGATATGGTATTAAAAAATCATGATTTTGAAATTGAGGTCGAGAGACATGAAGAAATTAGCAATCTTGAGGAGGGAGTTGAGAGGAGCCCTTGAGTACATTAAAATGTTCATACCTGGCACGTGTGATATCGGATTTTTGTGTTCAAACATGCGAATTGAAGCTAACAATGCTAGCTATTATATGGAACTAAAAAATCAAGATTTTGAAACTCAGGTCGAGAGATATGAAGAAATTAGCAATCTTGAGGAGGGAGTTGAGAGGAGCACTTGAGTATATTAAAATGTTTATACCTGGCTCGTGTGATATCGGATTTTTGTGTTCAAACATGCGAATCGAAGCTAATCACGCTAGCTATGACATGTTATTAAAAAATCAAGATTTTGAAACTCAGGTCGAGAGACATGACGAAATTACCTAATTTGAGGACTGAGTTGAGACGACCTAGTAGGTAAATTAAAATGTTCATACCTGGCTCGTGTGATATCGGATTTTTGTGTTCAAACATGCGAATCAAGCTAACAACGCTAGCTATTATATGGAACTAAAAAATCAAGATTTTGAAACTCAGGTCGAGAGATATGAAGAAATTAGCAATCTTGAGGAGGGAGTTGAGAGGAGCCCTTGAGTGCATTAAAATGTTCATACCTGGCGCGTGTGATATCGGATTTTTGTGTTCAAACATGCGAATCGAAGCTAACAATGCTAGCTATTATATGGAACTAAAAAATCAAGATTTTGAAACTCAGGTCGAGAGATATGAAGAAATTAGCAATCTTGAGGAGGGAGTTGAGAGGAGCCCTTGAGTACATTAAAATGTTCATACCTGGCGCGTGTGATATCGTATTTTTGTGTTCAAACATGCGAATCGAAGCTAACAACACTAGCTATTCTATGGAACTAAAAAATCAAGATTTTGAAACTCAGGTCGAGAGATATGAAGAAATTAGCAATCTTGAGGAGGGAGTTGAGAGGAGCCCTTGAGTAAATTAAAATGTTCATACCTGGCTCGTGTGATATCGGATTTTTGTGTTCAAACATGCGAATCGAAACTCACAACGCTAGCTATGATATGGTATTAAAAAATCATGATTTTGAAATTGAGATCGAGAGACATGAAGAAATTAGCAATCTTGAGGAGGGAGTTGAGAGGAGCCCTTGAGTACATTAAAATGTTCATACCTGGCGCGTGTGATATCGGATTTTTGTGTTCAAACATGCGAATCGAAGCTAACAACGCTAGCTATGACATGGTATTAAAAAATCAAGATTTTGAAACTCAGGTCGAGAGATATGAAGAAATTACCTACTTTGAGGAGGGAGTTGAGAGGAGCCCTTGAGTAAATTAAAATGTTCATACCTGGCTCGTGTGATATCGGATTTTTGTGTTCAAACATGCGAATCGAAGCTAATCACGCTAGCTATGACATGTTATTAAAAAATCAAGATTTTGAAACTCAGGTCGAGAGACATGACGAAATTACCTAATTTGAGGACTGAGTTGAGACGACCTAGTAGGTAAATTAAAATGTTCATACCTGGCTCGTGTGATATCGGATTTTTGTGTTCAAACATGCGAATCAAGCTAACAACGCTAGCTATTATATGGAACTAAAAAATCAAGATTTTGAAACTCAGGTCGAGAGATATGAAGAAATTAGCAATCTTGAGGAGGGAGTTGAGAGGAGCCCTTGAGTACATTAAAATGTTCATACCTGGCGCGTGTGATATCGGATTTTTGTGTTCAAACATGCGAATCGAAGCTAACAACACTAGCTATTCTATGTAACTAAAAAATCAAGATTTTGAAACTCAGGTCGAGAGACATGAAGAAATTAGCAATCTTGAGGAGGGAGTTGAGAGGAGCCCTTGAGTACATTAAAATGTTCATACCTGGCGCGTGTGATATCGTATTTTTGTGTTCAAACATGCGAATCGAAGCTAACAACACTAGCTATTCTATGGAACTAAAAAATCAAGATTTTGAAACTCAGGTCGAGAGATATGAAGAAATTAGCAATCTTGAGGAGGGAGTTGAGAGGAGCCCTTGAGTAAATTAAAATGTTCATACCTGGCTCGTGTGATATCGGATTTTTGTGTTCAAACATGCGAATCGAAGCTCACAACGCTAGCTATGATATGGTATTAAAAAATCATGATTTTGAAATTGAGGTCGAGAGACATGAAGAAATTAGCAATCTTGAGGAGGGAGTTGAGAGGAGCCCTTCAGTACATTAAAATGTTCATACCTGGCACGTGTGATATCGGATTTTTGTGTTCAAACATGCGAATCGAAGCTAACAATGCTAGCTATTATATGGAACTAAAAAATCAAGATTTTGAAACTCAGGTCGAGAGATATGAAGAAATTAGCAATCTTGAGGAGGGAGTTGAGAGGAGCACTTGAGTATATTAAAATGTTTATACCTGGCTCGTGTGATATCGGATTTTTGTGTTCAAACATGCGAATCGAAGCTAATCACGCTAGCTATGACATGTTATTAAAAAATCAAGATTTTGAAACTCAGGGCGAGAGACATGACGAAATTACCTAATTTGAGGACTGAGTTGAGACGACCTAGTAGGTAAATTAAAATGTTCATACCTGGCTCGTGTGATATCGGATTTTTGTGTTCAAACATGCGAATCAAGCTAACAACGCTAGCTATTATATGGAACTAAAAAATCAAGATTTTGAAACTCAGGTCGAGAGATATGAAGAAATTAGCAATCTTGAGGAGGGAGTTGAGAGGAGCCCTTGAGTAAATTAAAATGTTCATACCTGGCTCGTGTGATATCGGATTTTTGTGTTCAAACATGCGAATCGAAGCTAACAACGCTAGCTATGATATGGTATTAAAAAATCATGATTTTGAAATTGAGGTCGAGAGACATGAAGAAATTAGCAATCTTGAGGAGGGAGTTGAGAGGAGCCCTTGAGTACATTAAAATGTTCATACCTGGCACGTGTGATATCGGATTTTTGTGTTCAAACATGCGAATCGAAGCTAACAATGCTAGCTATTATATGGAACTAAAAAATCAAGATTTTGAAACTCAGGTCGAGAGATATGAAGAAATTAGCAATCTTGAGGAGGGAGTTGAGAGGAGCACTTGAGTATATTAAAATGTTTATACCTGGCTCGTGTGATATCGGATTTTTGTGTTCAAACATGCGAATCGAAGCTAATCACGCTAGCTATGACATGTTATTAAAAAATCAAGATTTTGAAACTCAGGTCGAGAGACATGACGAAATTACCTAATTTGAGGACTGAGTTGAGACGACCTAGTAGGTAAATTAAAATGTTCATACCTGGCTCGTGTGATATCGGATTTTTGTGTTCAAACATGCGAATCAAGCTAACAACGCTAGCTATTATATGGAACTAAAAAATCAAGATTTTGAAACTCAGGTCGAGAGATATGAAGAAATTAGCAATCTTGAGGAGGGAGTTGAGAGGAGCCCTTGAGTACATTAAAATGTTCATACCTGGCGCGTGTGATATCGGATTTTTGTGTTCAAACATGCGAATCGAAGCTAACAACGCTAGCTATGACATGGTATTAAAAAATCAAGATTTTGAAACTCAGGTCGAGAGATATGAAGAAATTAGCAATCTTGAGGAGGGAGTTGAGAGGAGCCCTTGAGTACATTAAAATGTTCATACCTGGCGCGTGTGATATCGGATTTTTGTGTTCAAACATGGGAATCGAAGCTCACAACGCTAGCTATGATATGGTTTTAAAAAATCATGATTTTGAAATTGAGGTCGAGAGACATATCGAAATTAGCAATCTTGAGGAGGAAGTTGAAAGGATCCCTTGAGTACATTAAAATGTTCATACCTGGCTCGTGTGATATCGGATTTTTGTGTTCAAACATGTGAATCGCAGCTAACAACGCTAGCTATGACATGCTATTAAGAAATCAAGATTTTGAAACTCAGGTCGAGAGATATTACGAAATTACCTACTTTGAGGAGGGAGTTGAGACGACCTAGTAGGTAAATTAAAATGTTCATACCTGGCTCGTGTGATATCGGATTTTTGTGTTCAAACATGCGAATCAAAGCTAACAATGCTAGCTATGATATGGAACTAAAAAATCAAGATTTTGAAACTCAGGTCGAGAGATATGAAGAAATTAGCAATCTTGAGGAGGGAGTTGAGAGGAGCCCTTGAGTACATTAAAATGTTCATACCTGGCGCGTGTGATATCGGATTTTTGTGTTCAAACATGCGAATCGAAGCTAACAATGCTAGCTATTCTATGGAACTAAATAATCAAGATTTTGAAACTCAGGTCGAGAGATATGAAGAAATTAGCAATCTTGAGGAGGGAGTTGAGAGGAGCCCTTGAGTACATTAAAATGTTCATACCTGGCGCGTGTGATATCGTATTTTTGTGTTCAAACATGCGAATCGAAGCTAACAACACTAGCTATTCTATGTAACTAAAAAATCAAGATTTTGAAACTCAGGTCGAGAGATATGAAGAAATTAGCAATCTTGAGGAGGGAGTTGAGAGGAGCCCTTGAGTAAATTAAAATGTTCATACCTGGCTCGTGTGATATCGGATTTTTGTGTTCAAACATGCGAATCGAAGCTCACAACGCTAGCTATGATATGGTATTAAAAAATCATGATTTTGAAATTGAGGTCGAGAGACATGAAGAAATTAGCAATCTTGAGGAGGGAGTTGAGAGGAGCCCTTGAGTACATTAAAATGTTCATACCTGGCACGTGTGATATCGGATTTTTGTGTTCAAACATGCGAATCGAAGCTAACAATGCTAGCTATTATATGGAACTAAAAAATCAAGATTTTGAAACTCAGGTCGAGAGATATGAAGAAATTAGCAATCTTGAGGAGGGAGTTGAGAGGAGCACTTGAGTATATTAAAATGTTTATACCTGGCTCGTGTGATATCGGATTTTTGTGTTCAAACATGCGAATCGAAGCTAATCACGCTAGCTATGACATGTTATTAAAAAATCAAGATTTTGAAACTCAGGGCGAGAGACATGACGAAATTACCTAATTTGAGGACTGAGTTGAGACGACCTAGTAGGTAAATTAAAATGTTCATACCTGGCTCGTGTGATATCGGATTTTTGTGTTCAAACATGCGAATCAAGCTAACAACGCTAGCTATTATATGGAACTAAAAAATCAAGATTTTGAAACTCAGGTCGAGAGATATGAAGAAATTAGCAATCTTGAGGAGGGAGTTGAGAGGAGCCCTTGAGTAAATTAAAATGTTCATACCTGGCTCGTGTGATATCGGATTTTTGTGTTCAAACATGCGAATCGAAGCTAACAACGCTAGCTATGATATGGTATTAAAAAATCATGATTTTGAAATTGAGGTCGAGAGACATGAAGAAATTAGCAATCTTGAGGAGGGAGTTGAGAGGAGCCCTTGAGTACATTAAAATGTTCATACCTGGCACGTGTGATATCGGATTTTTGTGTTCAAACATGCGAATTGAAGCTAACAATGCTAGCTATTATATGGAACTAAAAAATCAAGATTTTGAAACTCAGGTCGAGAGATATGAAGAAATTAGCAATCTTGAGGAGGGAGTTGAGAGGAGCACTTGAGTATATTAAAATGTTTATACCTGGCTCGTGTGATATCGGATTTTTGTGTTCAAACATGCGAATCGAAGCTAATCACGCTAGCTATGACATGTTATTAAAAAATCAAGATTTTGAAACTCAGGTCGAGAGACATGACGAAATTACCTAATTTGAGGACTGAGTTGAGACGACCTAGTAGGTAAATTAAAATGTTCATACCTGGCTCGTGTGATATCGGATTTTTGTGTTCAAACATGCGAATCAAGCTAACAACGCTAGCTATTATATGGAACTAAAAAATCAAGATTTTGAAACTCAGGTCGAGAGATATGAAGAAATTAGCAATCTTGAGGAGGGAGTTGAGAGGAGCCCTTGAGTGCATTAAAATGTTCATACCTGGCGCGTGTGATATCGGATTTTTGTGTTCAAACATGCGAATCGAAGCTAACAATGCTAGCTATTATATGGAACTAAAAAATCAAGATTTTGAAACTCAGGTCGAGAGATATGAAGAAATTAGCAATCTTGAGGAGGGAGTTGAGAGGAGCCCTTGAGTACATTAAAATGTTCATACCTGGCGCGTGTGATATCGTATTTTTGTGTTCAAACATGCGAATCGAAGCTAACAACACTAGCTATTCTATGGAACTAAAAAATCAAGATTTTGAAACTCAGGTCGAGAGATATGAAGAAATTAGCAATCTTGAGGAGGGAGTTGAGAGGAGCCCTTGAGTAAATTAAAATGTTCATACCTGGCTCGTGTGATATCGGATTTTTGTGTTCAAACATGCGAATCGAAACTCACAACGCTAGCTATGATATGGTATTAAAAAATCATGATTTTGAAATTGAGATCGAGAGACATGAAGAAATTAGCAATCTTGAGGAGGGAGTTGAGAGGAGCCCTTGAGTACATTAAAATGTTCATACCTGGCGCGTGTGATATCGGATTTTTGTGTTCAAACATGCGAATCGAAGCTAACAACGCTAGCTATGACATGGTATTAAAAAATCAAGATTTTGAAACTCAGGTCGAGAGATATGAAGAAATTACCTACTTTGAGGAGGGAGTTGAGAGGAGCCCTTGAGTAAATTAAAATGTTCATACCTGGCTCGTGTGATATCGGATTTTTGTGTTCAAACATGCGAATCGAAGCTAATCACGCTAGCTATGACATGTTATTAAAAAATCAAGATTTTGAAACTCAGGTCGAGAGACATGACGAAATTACCTAATTTGAGGACTGAGTTGAGACGACCTAGTAGGTAAATTAAAATGTTCATACCTGGCTCGTGTGATATCGGATTTTTGTGTTCAAACATGCGAATCAAGCTAACAACGCTAGCTATTATATGGAACTAAAAAATCAAGATTTTGAAACTCAGGTCGAGAGATATGAAGAAATTAGCAATCTTGAGGAGGGAGTTGAGAGGAGCCCTTGAGTACATTAAAATGTTCATACCTGGCGCGTGTGATATCGGATTTTTGTGTTCAAACATGCGAATCGAAGCTAACAACACTAGCTATTCTATGTAACTAAAAAATCAAGATTTTGAAACTCAGGTCGAGAGACATGAAGAAATTAGCAATCTTGAGGAGGGAGTTGAGAGGAGCCCTTGAGTACATTAAAATGTTCATACCTGGCGCGTGTGATATCGTATTTTTGTGTTCAAACATGCGAATCGAAGCTAACAACACTAGCTATTCTATGGAACTAAAAAATCAAGATTTTGAAACTCAGGTCGAGAGATATGAAGAAATTAGCAATCTTGAGGAGGGAGTTGAGAGGAGCCCTTGAGTAAATTAAAATGTTCATACCTGGCTCGTGTGATATCGGATTTTTGTGTTCAAACATGCGAATCGAAGCTCACAACGCTAGCTATGATATGGTATTAAAAAATCATGATTTTGAAATTGAGGTCGAGAGACATGAAGAAATTAGCAATCTTGAGGAGGGAGTTGAGAGGAGCCCTTCAGTACATTAAAATGTTCATACCTGGCACGTGTGATATCGGATTTTTGTGTTCAAACATGCGAATCGAAGCTAACAATGCTAGCTATTATATGGAACTAAAAAATCAAGATTTTGAAACTCAGGTCGAGAGATATGAAGAAATTAGCAATCTTGAGGAGGGAGTTGAGAGGAGCACTTGAGTATATTAAAATGTTTATACCTGGCTCGTGTGATATCGGATTTTTGTGTTCAAACATGCGAATCGAAGCTAATCACGCTAGCTATGACATGTTATTAAAAAATCAAGATTTTGAAACTCAGGGCGAGAGACATGACGAAATTACCTAATTTGAGGACTGAGTTGAGACGACCTAGTAGGTAAATTAAAATGTTCATACCTGGCTCGTGTGATATCGGATTTTTGTGTTCAAACATGCGAATCAAGCTAACAACGCTAGCTATTATATGGAACTAAAAAATCAAGATTTTGAAACTCAGGTCGAGAGATATGAAGAAATTAGCAATCTTGAGGAGGGAGTTGAGAGGAGCCCTTGAGTAAATTAAAATGTTCATACCTGGCTCGTGTGATATCGGATTTTTGTGTTCAAACATGCGAATCGAAGCTAACAACGCTAGCTATGATATGGTATTAAAAAATCATGATTTTGAAATTGAGGTCGAGAGACATGAAGAAATTAGCAATCTTGAGGAGGGAGTTGAGAGGAGCCCTTGAGTACATTAAAATGTTCATACCTGGCACGTGTGATATCGGATTTTTGTGTTCAAACATGCGAATCGAAGCTAACAATGCTAGCTATTATATGGAACTAAAAAATCAAGATTTTGAAACTCAGGTCGAGAGATATGAAGAAATTAGCAATCTTGAGGAGGGAGTTGAGAGGAGCACTTGAGTATATTAAAATGTTTATACCTGGCTCGTGTGATATCGGATTTTTGTGTTCAAACATGCGAATCGAAGCTAATCACGCTAGCTATGACATGTTATTAAAAAATCAAGATTTTGAAACTCAGGTCGAGAGACATGACGAAATTACCTAATTTGAGGACTGAGTTGAGACGACCTAGTAGGTAAATTAAAATGTTCATACCTGGCTCGTGTGATATCGGATTTTTGTGTTCAAACATGCGAATCAAGCTAACAACGCTAGCTATTATATGGAACTAAAAAATCAAGATTTTGAAACTCAGGTCGAGAGATATGAAGAAATTAGCAATCTTGAGGAGGGAGTTGAGAGGAGCCCTTGAGTGCATTAAAATGTTCATACCTGGCGCGTGTGATATCGGATTTTTGTGTTCAAACATGCGAATCGAAGCTAACAATGCTAGCTATTATATGGAACTAAAAAATCAAGATTTTGAAACTCAGGTCGAGAGATATGAAGAAATTAGCAATCTTGAGGAGGGAGTTGAGAGGAGCCCTTGAGTACATTAAAATGTTCATACCTGGCGCGTGTGATATCGTATTTTTGTGTTCAAACATGCGAATCGAAGCTAACAACACTAGCTATTCTATGGAACTAAAAAATCAAGATTTTGAAACTCAGGTCGAGAGATATGAAGAAATTAGCAATCTTGAGGAGGGAGTTGAGAGGAGCCCTTGAGTAAATTAAAATGTTCATACCTGGCTCGTGTGATATCGGATTTTTGTGTTCAAACATGCGAATCGAAACTCACAACGCTAGCTATGATATGGTATTAAAAAATCATGATTTTGAAATTGAGATCGAGAGACATGAAGAAATTAGCAATCTTGAGGAGGGAGTTGAGAGGAGCCCTTGAGTACATTAAAATGTTCATACCTGGCGCGTGTGATATCGGATTTTTGTGTTCAAACATGCGAATCGAAGCTAACAACGCTAGCTATGACATGGTATTAAAAAATCAAGATTTTGAAACTCAGGTCGAGAGATATGAAGAAATTACCTACTTTGAGGAGGGAGTTGAGAGGAGCCCTTGAGTAAATTAAAATGTTCATACCTGGCTCGTGTGATATCGGATTTTTGTGTTCAAACATGCGAATCGAAGCTAATCACGCTAGCTATGATATGGTATTAAAAAATCATGATTTTGAAATTGAGGTCGAGAGACATGAAGAAATTAGCAATCTTGAGGAGGGAGTTGAGAGGAGCCCTTCAGTACATTAAAATGTTCATACCTGGCACGTGTGATATCGGATTTTTGTGTTCAAACATGCGAATCGAAGCTAACAATGCTAGCTATTATATGGAACTAAAAAATCAAGATTTTGAAACTCAGGTCGAGAGATATGAAGAAATTAGCAATCTTGAGGAGGGAGTTGAGAGGAGCACTTGAGTATATTAAAATGTTTATACCTGGCTCGTGTGATATCGGATTTTTGTGTTCAAACATGCGAATCGAAGCTAATCACGCTAGCTATGACATGTTATTAAAAAATCAAGATTTTGAAACTCAGGTCGAGAGACATGACGAAATTACCTAATTTGAGGACTGAGTTGAGACGACCTAGTAGGTAAATTAAAATGTTCATACCTGGCTCGTGTGATATCGGATTTTTGTGTTCAAACATGCGAATCAAGCTAACAACGCTAGCTATTATATGGAACTAAAAAATCAAGATTTTGAAACTCAGGTCGAGAGATATGAAGAAATTAGCAATCTTGAGGAGGGAGTTGAGAGGAGCCCTTGAGTACATTAAAATGTTCATACCTGGCGCGTGTGATATCGGATTTTTGTGTTCAAACATGCGAATCGAAGCTAACAACGCTAGCTATGACATGGTATTAAAAAATCAAGATTTTGAAACTCAGGTCGAGAGATATGAAGAAATTAGCAATCTTGAGGAGGGAGTTGAGAGGAGCCCTTGAGTACATTAAAATGTTCATACCTGGCGCGTGTGATATCGGATTTTTGTGTTCAAACATGCGAATCGAAGCTCACAACGCTAGCTATGATATGGTTTTAAAAAATCATGATTTTGAAATTGAGGTCGAGAGACATATCGAAATTAGCAATCTTGAGGAGGAAGTTGAAAGGATCCCTTGAGTACATTAAAATGTTCATACCTGGCTCGTGTGATATCGGATTTTTGTGTTCAAACATGTGAATCGCAGCTAACAACGCTAGCTATGACATGCTATTAAGAAATCAAGATTTTGAAACTCAGGTCGAGAGATATTACGAAATTACCTACTTTGAGGAGGGAGTTGAGACGACCTAGTAGGTAAATTAAAATGTTCATACCTGGCTCGTGTGATATCGGATTTTTGTGTTCAAACATGCGAATCAAAGCTAACAATGCTAGCTATGATATGGAACTAAAAAATCAAGATTTTGAAACTCAGGTCGAGAGATATGAAGAAATTAGCAATCTTGAGGAGGGAGTTGAGAGGAGCCCTTGAGTACATTAAAATGTTCATACCTGGCGCGTGTGATATCGGATTTTTGTGTTCAAACATGCGAATCGAAGCTAACAATGCTAGCTATTCTATGGAACTAAATAATCAAGATTTTGAAACTCAGGTCGAGAGATATGAAGAAATTAGCAATCTTGAGGAGGGAGTTGAGAGGAGCCCTTGAGTACATTAAAATGTTCATACCTGGCGCGTGTGATATCGTATTTTTGTGTTCAAACATGCGAATCGAAGCTAACAACACTAGCTATTCTATGTAACTAAAAAATCAAGATTTTGAAACTCAGGTCGAGAGATATGAAGAAATTAGCAATCTTGAGGAGGGAGTTGAGAGGAGCCCTTGAGTAAATTAAAATGTTCATACCTGGCTCGTGTGATATCGGATTTTTGTGTTCAAACATGCGAATCGAAGCTCACAACGCTAGCTATGATATGGTATTAAAAAATCATGATTTTGAAATTGAGGTCGAGAGACATGAAGAAATTAGCAATCTTGAGGAGGGAGTTGAGAGGAGCCCTTGAGTACATTAAAATGTTCATACCTGGCACGTGTGATATCGGATTTTTGTGTTCAAACATGCGAATCGAAGCTAACAATGCTAGCTATTATATGGAACTAAAAAATCAAGATTTTGAAACTCAGGTCGAGAGATATGAAGAAATTAGCAATCTTGAGGAGGGAGTTGAGAGGAGCACTTGAGTATATTAAAATGTTTATACCTGGCTCGTGTGATATCGGATTTTTGTGTTCAAACATGCGAATCGAAGCTAATCACGCTAGCTATGACATGTTATTAAAAAATCAAGATTTTGAAACTCAGGGCGAGAGACATGACGAAATTACCTAATTTGAGGACTGAGTTGAGACGACCTAGTAGGTAAATTAAAATGTTCATACCTGGCTCGTGTGATATCGTATTTTTGTGTTCAAACATGCGAATCAAGCTAACAACGCTAGCTATGATATGGTATTAAAAAATCATGATTTTGAAATTGAGGTCGAGAGACATGAAGAAATTAGCAATCTTGAGGAGGGAGTTGAGAGGAGCCCTTGAGTACATTAAAATGTTCATACCTGGCGCGTGTAATATCGGATTTTTGTGTTCAAACATGCGAATCGAAGCTAACAACGCTAGCTATGACATGGTATTAAAAAATCAAGATTTTGAAACTCAGGTCGAGAGATATGAAGAAATTACCTACTTTGAGGAGGGAGTTGAGAGGAGCCCTTGAGTAAATTAAAATGTTCATACCTGGCTCGTGTGATATCGGATTTTTGTGTTCAAACATGCGAATCGAAGCTCACAACGCTAGCTATGATATGGTATTAAAAAATCATGATTTTGAAATTGAGGTCGAGAGACATGAAGAAATTAGCAATCTTGAGGAGGGAGTTGAGAGGAGCCCTTGAGTACATTAAAATGTTCATACCTGGCGCGTGTGATATCGGATTTTTGTGTTCAAACATGCGAATCGAAGCTAACAATGCTAGCTATTCTATGGAACTAAAAAATCAAGATTTTGAAACTCAGGTCGAGAGATATGAAGAAATTAGCAATCTTGAGGAGGGAGTTGAGAGGAGCCCTTGAGTACATTAAAATGTTCATACCTGGCGCGTGTGATATCGTATTTTTGTGTTCAAACATGCGAATCGAAGCTAACAACACTAGCTATTCTATGGAACTAAAAAATCAAGATTTTGAAACTCAGGTCGAGAGATATGAAGAAATTAGCAATCTTGAGGAGGGAGTTGAGAGGAGCCCTTGAGTAAATTAAAATGTTCATACCTGGCTCGTGTGATATCGGATTTTTGTGTTCAAACATGCGAATCGAAGCTCACAACGCTAGCTATGATATGGTATTAAAAAATCATGATTTTGAAATTGAGGTCGAGAGACATGAAGAAATTAGCAATCTTGAGGAGGGAGTTGAGAGGAGCCCTTGAGTACATTAAAATGTTCATACCTGGCACGTGTGATATCGGATTTTTGTGTTCAAACATGCGAATCGAAGCTAACAATGCTAGCTATTATATGGAACTAAAAAATCAAGATTTTGAAACTCAGGTCGAGAGATATGAAGAAATTAGCAATCTTGAGGAGGGAGTTGAGAGGAGCCCTTCAGTAAATTAAAATGTTCATACCTGGCTCGTGTGATATCGGATTTTTGTGTTCAAACATGCGAATCGAAGCTCACAACGCTAGCTATGATATGGTATTAAAAAATCATGATTTTGAAATTGAGGTCGAGAGACATGAAGAAATTAGCAATCTTGAGGAGGGAGTTGAGAGGAGCCCTTGAGTACATTAAAATGTTCATACCTGGCACGTGTGATATCGGATTTTTGTGTTCAAACATGCGAATCGAAGCTAACAATGCTAGCTATTATATGGAACTAAAAAATCAAGATTTTGAAACTCAGGTCGAGAGATATGAAGAAATTAGCAATCTTGAGGAGGGAGTTGAGAGGAGCACTTGAGTATATTAAAATGTTTATACCTGGCTCGTGTGATATCGGATTTTTGTGTTCAAACATGCGAATCGAAGCTAATCACGCTAGCTATGACATGTTATTAAAAAATCAAGATTTTGAAACTCAGGTCGAGAGACATGACGAAATTACCTAATTTGAGGACTGAGTTGAGACGACCTAGTAGGTAAATTAAAATGTTCATACCTGGCTCGTGTGATATCGGATTTTTGTGTTCAAACATGCGAATCAAGCTAACAACGCTAGCTATTATATGGAACTAAAAAATCAAGATTTTGAAACTCAGGTCGAGAGATATGAAGAAATTAGCAATCTTGAGGAGGGAGTTGAGAGGAGCCCTTGAGTACATTAAAATGTTCATACCTGGCGCGTGTGATATCGGATTTTTGTGTTCAAACATGCGAATCGAAGCTAACAATGCTAGCTATTCTATGGAACTAAAAAATCAAGATTTTGAAACTCAGGTCGAGAGATATGAAGAAATTAGCAATCTTGAGGAGGGAGTTGAGAGGAGCCCTTGAGTACATTAAAATGTTCATACCTGGCGCGTGTGATATCGTATTTTTGTGTTCAAACATGCGAATCGAAGCTAACAACACTAGCTATTCTATGGAACTAAAAAATCAAGATTTTGAAACTCAGGTCGAGAGATATGAAGAAATTAGCAATCTTGAGGAGGGAGTTGAGAGGAGCACTTGAGTATATTAAAATGTTTATACCTGGCTCGTGTGATATATGATTTTTGTGTTCAAACATGCGAATCGAAGCTAACAACGCTAGCTATGACATGGTATTAAAAAATCAAGATTTTGAAACTCAGGTCGAGAGATATGAAGAAATTACCTAGTTTGAGGAGGGAGTTGAGAGGAGCCCTTGAGTAAATTAAAATGTTCATACCTGGCTCGTGTGATATCGGATTTTTGTGTTCAAACATGCGAATCGAAGCTAATCACGCTAGCTACGACATGTTATTAAAAAATCAAGATTTTGAAACTCAGGTCGAGAGACATGACGAAATTACCTAATTTGAGGACTGAGTTGAGACGACCTAGTAGGTAAATTAAAATGTTCATACCTGGCTCGTGTGATATCGGATTTTTGTGTTCAAACATGCGAATCAAGCTAACAACGCTAGCTATTATATGGAACTAAAAAATCAAGATTTTGAAACTCAGGTCGAGAGATATGAAGAAATTAGCAATCTTGAGGAGGGAGTTGAGAGGAGCCCTTGAGTACATTAAAATGTTCATACCTGGCGCGTGTGATATCGGATTTTTGTGTTCAAACATGCGAATCGAAGCTAACAATGCTAGCTATTATATGGAACTAAAAAATCAAGATTTTGAAACTCAGGTCGAGAGATATGAAGAAATTAGCAATCTTGAGGAGGGAGTTGAGAGGAGCCCTTGAGTACATTAAAATGTTCATACCTGGCGCGTGTGATATCGTATTTTTGTGTTCAAACATGCGAATCGAAGCTAACAACACTAGCTATTCTATGTAACTAAAAAATCAAGATTTTGAAACTCAGGTCGAGAGATATGAAGAAATTAGCAATCTTGAGGAGGGGGTTGAGAGGAGCCCTTGAGTAAATTAAAATGTTCATACCTGGCTCGTGTGATATCGGATTTTTGTGTTCAAACATGCGAATCGAAGCTCACAACGCTAGCTATGATATGGTATTAAAAAATCATGATTTTGAAATTGAGGTCGAGAGACATGAAGAAATTAGCAATCTTGAGGAGGGAGTTGAGAGGAGCCCTTGAGTACATTAAAATGTTCATACCTGGCACGTGTGATATCGGATTTTTGTGTTCAAACATGCGAATCGAAGCTAACAATGCTAGCTATTATATGGAACTAAAAAATCAAGATTTTGAAACTCAGGTCGAGAGATATGAAGAAATTAGCAATCTTGAGGAGGGAGTTGAGAGGAGCACTTGAGTATATTAAAATGTTTATACCTGGCTCGTGTGATATCGGATTTTTGTGTTCAAACATGCGAATCGAAGCTAATCACGCTAGCTATGACATGTTATTAAAAAATCAAGATTTTGAAACTCAGGTCGAGAGACATGACGAAATTACCTAATTTGAGGACTGAGTTGAGACGACCTAGTAGGTAAATTAAAATGTCCATACCTGGCTCGTGTGATATCGGATTTTTGTGTTCAAACATGCGAATCAAGCTAACAACGCTAGCTATTATATGGAACTAAAAAATCAAGATTTTGAAACTCAGGTCGAGAGATATGAAGAAATTAGCAATCTTGAGGAGGGAGTTGAGAGGAGCCCTTGAGTACATTAAAATGTTCATACCTGGCGCGTGTGATATCGGATTTTTGTGTTCAAACATGCGAATCGAAGCTAACAATGCTAGCTATTATATGGAACTAAAAAATCAAGATTTTGAAACTCAGGTCGAGAGATATGAAGAAATTAGCAATCTTGAGGAGGGAGTTGAGAGGAGCCCTTGAGTACATTAAAATGTTCATACCTGGCGCGTGTGATATCGTATTTTTGTGTTCAAACATGCGAATCGAAGCTAACAACACTAGCTATTCTATGGAACTAAAAAATCAAGATTTTGAAACTCAGGTCGAGAGATATGAAGAAATTAGCAATCTTGAGGAGGGAGTTGAGAGGAGCCCTTCAGTAAATTAAAATGTTCATACCTGGCTCGTGTGATATCGGATTTTTGTGTTCAAACATGCGAATCGAAGCTCACAACGCTAGCTATGATATGGTATTAAAAAATCATGATTTTGAAATTGAGGTCGAGAGACATGAAGAAATTAGCAATCTTGAGGAGGGAGTTGAGAGGAGCCCTTGAGTACATTAAAATGTTCATACCTGGCACGTGTGATATCGGATTTTTGTGTTCAAACATGCGAATCGAAGCTAACAATTCTAGCTATTATATGGAACTAAAAAATCAAGATTTTGAAACTCAGGTCGAGAGATATGAAGAAATTAGCAATCTTGAGGAGGGAGTTGAGAGGAGCACTTGAGTATATTAAAATGTTTATACCTGGCTCGTGTGATATCGGATTTTTGTGTTCAAACATGCGAATCGAAGCTAATCACGCTAGCTATGACATGTTATTAAAAAATCAAGATTTTGGAACTCAGGTCGAGAGACATGACGAAATTACCTAATTTGAGGACTGAGTTGAGACGACCTAGTAGGTAAATTAAAATGTTCATACCTGGCTCGTGTGATATCGGATTTTTGTGTTCAAACATGCGAATCAAGCTAACAACGCTAGCTATTATATGGAACTAAAAAATCAAGATTTTGAAACTCAGGTCGAGAGATATGAAGAAATTAGCAATCTTGAGGAGGGAGTTGAGAGGAGCCCTTGAGTACATTAAAATGTTCATACCTGGCGCGTGTGATATCGGATTTTTGTGTTCAAACATGCGAATCGAAGCTAGCAATGCTAGCTATTATATGGAACTAAAAAATCAAGATTTTGAAACTCAGGTCGAGAGATATGAAGAAATTAGCAATCTTGAGGAGGGAGTTGAGAGGAGCCCTTGAGTACATTAAAATGTTCATACCTGGCGCGTGTGATATCGTATTTTTGTGTTCAAACATGCGAATCGAAGCTAACAACACTAGCTATTCTATGGAACTAAAAAATCAAGATTTTGAAACTCAGGTCGAGAGATATGAAGAAATTAGCAATCTTGAGGAGGGAGTTGAGAGGAGCCCTTCAGTAAATTAAAATGTTCATACCTGGCTCGTGTGATATCGGATTTTTGTGTTCAAACATGCGAATCGAAGCTCACAACGCTAGCTATGATATGGTATTAAAAAATCATGATTTTGAAATTGAGGTCGAGAGACATGAAGAAATTAGCAATCTTGAGGAGGGAGTTGAGAGGAGCCCTTGAGTACATTAAAATGTTCATACCTGGCGCGTGTGATATCGGATTTTTGTGTTCAAACATGCGAATCGAAGCTAACAACACTAGCTATTCTATGGAACTAAAAAATCAAGATTTTGAAACTCAGGTCGAGAGATATGAAGAAATTAGCAATCTTGAGGAGGGAGTTGAGAGGAGCCCTTGAGTACATTAAAATGTTCATACCTGGCGCGTGTGATATCGTATTTTTGTGTTCAAACATGCGAATCGAAGCTAATCACGCTAGCTATGACATGTTATTAAAAAATCAAGATTTTGAAACTCAGGTCGAGAGACATGACGAAATTACCTAATTTGAGGACTGAGTTGAGACGACCTAGTAGGTAAATTAAAATGTTTATACCTGGCTCGTGTGATATCGGATTTTTGTGTTCAAACATGCGAATCAAGCTAACAACGCTAGCTATTATATGGAACTAAAAAATCAAGATTTTGAAACTCAGGTCGAGAGATATGAAGAAATTAGCAATCTTGAGGAGGGAGTTGAGAGGAGCCCTTGAGTACATTAAAATGTTCATACCTGGCTCGTGTGATATCGGATTTTTGTGTTCAAACATGCGAATCGAAGCTAACAATGCTAGCTATTCTATGGAACTAAAAAATCAAGATTTTGAAACTCAGGTCGAGAGATATGAAGAAATTAGCAATCTTGAGGAGGGAGTTGAGAGGAGCCCTTGAGTACATTAAAATGTTCATACCTGGCGCGTGTGATATCGTATTTTTGTGTTCAAACATGCGAATCGAAGCTAACAACACTAGCTATTCTATGGAACTAAAAAATCAAGATTTTGAAACTCAGGTCGAGAGATATGAAGAAATTAGCAATCTTGAGGAGGGAGTTGAGAGGAGCACTTGAGTATATTAAAATGTTTATACCTGGCTCGTGTGATATCGGATTTTTGTGTTCAAACATGCGAATCGAAGCTAACAACGCTAGCTATGACATGGTATTAAAAAATCAAGATTTTGAAACTCAGGTCGAGAGATATGAAGAAATTACCTACTTTGAGGAGGGAGTTGAGAGGAGCCCTTGAGTAAATTAAAATGTTCATACCTGGCTCGTGTGATATCGGATTTTTGTGTTCAAACATGCGAATCGAAGCTAATCACGCTAGCTACGACATGTTATTAAAAAATCAAGATTTTGAAACTCAGGTCGAGAGACATGACGAAATTACCTAATTTGAGGACTGAGTTGAGACGACCTAGTAGGTAAATTAAAATGTTCATACCTGGCTCGTGTGATATCGGATTTTTGTGTTCAAACATGCGAATCAAGCTAACAACGCTAGCTATTATATGGAACTAAAAAATCAAGATTTTGAAACTCAGGTCGAGAGATATGAAGAAATTAGCAATCTTGAGGAGGGAGTTGAGAGGAGCCCTTGAGTACATTAAAATGTTCATACCTGGCGCGTGTGATATCGGATTTTTGTGTTCAAACATGCGAATCGAAGCTAACAATGCTAGCTATTATATGGAACTAAAAAATCAAGATTTTGAAACTCAGGTCGAGAGATATAAAGAAATTAGCAATCTTGAGGAGGGAGTTGACAGGAGCCCTTGAGTACATTAAAATGTTCATACCTGGCGCGTGTGATATCGGATTTTTGTGTTCAAACATGCGAATCGAAGCTAACAACACTAGCTATTCTATGGAACTAAAAAATCAAGATTTTGAAACTCAGGTCGAGAGATATGAAGAAATTAGCAATCTTGAGGAGGGAGTTGAGAGGAGCCCTTCAGTAAATTAAAATGTTCATACCTGGCTCGTGTGATATCGGATTTTTGTGTTCAAACATGCGAATCGAAGCTCACAACGCTAGCTATGATATGGTATTAAAAAATCATGATTTTGAAATTGAGGTCGAGAGACATGAAGAAATTAGCAATCTTGAGGAGGGAGTTGAGAGGAGCCCTTGAGTACATTAAAATGTTCATACCTGGCACGTGTGATATCGGATTTTTGTGTTCAAACATGCGAATCGAAGCTAACAATGCTAGCTATTATATGGAACTAAAAAATCAAGATTTTGAAACTCAGGTCGAGAGATATGAAGAAATTAGCAATCTTGAGGAGGGAGTTGAGAGGAGCACTTGAGTATATTAAAATGTTTATACCTGGCTCGTGTGATATCGGATTTTTGTGTTCAAACATGCGAATCGAAGCTAATCACGCTAGCTATGACATGTTATTAAAAAATCAAGATTTTGAAACTCAGGTCGAGAGACATGACGAAATTACCTAATTTGAGGACTGAGTTGAGACGACCTAGTAGGTAAATTAAAATGTTCATACCTGGCTCGTGTGATATCGGATTTTTGTGTTCAAACATGCGAATCAAGCTAACAACGCTAGCTATTATATGGAACTAAAAAATCAAGATTTTGAAACTCAGGTCGAGAGATATGAAGAAATTAGCAATCTTGAGGAGGGAGTTGAGAGGAGCCCTTGAGTACATTAAAATGTTCATACCTGGCGCGTGTGATATCGGATTTTTGTGTTCAAACATGCGAATCGAAGCTAACAACGCTAGCTATGACATGGTATTAAAAAATCAAGATTTTGAAACTCAGGTCGAGAGATATGAAGAAATTAGCAATCTTGAGGAGGGAGTTGAGAGGAGCCCTTGAGTACATTAAAATGTTCATACCTGGCGCGTGTGATATCGGATTTTTGTGTTCAAACATGCGAATCGAAGCTCACAACGCTAGCTATGATATGGTTTTAAAAAATCATGATTTTGAAATTGAGGTCGAGAGACATATCGAAATTAGCAATCTTGAGGAGGAAGTTGAAAGGAGCCCTTGAGTACATTAAAATGTTCATACCTGGCTCGTGTGATATCGGATTTTTGTGTTCAAACATATGAATCGCAGCTAACAACGCTAGCTATGACATGGTATTAAGAAATCGAGATTTTGAAACTCAGGTCGACAGATATTACGAAATTACCTACTTTGAGGAGGGAGTTGAGACGACCTAGTAGGTAAATTAAAATGTTCATACCTGGCTCGTGTGATATCGGATTTTTGTGTTCAAACATGCGAATCAAAGCTAACAATGCTAGCTATGATATGGAACTAAAAAATCAAGATTTTGAAACTCAGGTCGAGAGATATGAAGAAATTAGCAATCTTGAGGAGGGGGTTGAGAGGAGCCCTTGAGTACATTAAAATGTTCATACCTGGCGCGTGTGATATCGGATTTTTGTGTTCAAACATGCGAATCGAAGCTAACAATGCTAGCTATTATATGGAACTAAAAAATCAAGATTTTGAAACTCAGGTCGAGAGATATGAAGAAATTAGCAATCTTGAGGAGGGAGTTGAGAGGAGCCCTTGAGTACATTAAAATGTTCATACCTGGCGCGTGTGATATCGTATTTTTGTGTTCAAACATGCGAATCGAAGCTAACAACACTAGCTATTCTATGTAACTAAAAAATCAAGATTTTGAAACTCAGGTCGAGAGATATGAAGAAATTAGCAATCTTGAGGAGGGAGTTGAGAGGAGCCCTTGAGTAAATTAAAATGTTCATACCTGGCTCGTGTGATATCGGATTTTTGTGTTCAAACATGCGAATCGAAGCTCACAACGCTAGCTATGATATGGTATTAAAAAATCATGATTTTGAAATTGAGGTCGAGAGACATGAAGAAATTAGCAATCTTGAGGAGGGAGTTGAGAGGAGCCCTTGAGTACATTAAAATGTTCATACCTGGCACGTGTGATATCGGATTTTTGTGTTCAAACATGCGAATCGAAGCTAACAATGCTAGCTATTATATGGAACTAAAAAATCAAGATTTTGAAACTCAGGTCGAGAGATATGAAGAAATTAGCAATCTTGAGGAGGGAGTTGAGAGGAGCACTTGAGTATATTAAAATGTTTATACCTGGCTCGTGTGATATCGGATTTTTGTGTTCAAACATGCGAATCGAAGCTAATCACGCTAGCTATGACATGTTATTAAAAAATCAAGATTTTGAAACTCAGGTCGAGAGACATGACGAAATTACCTAATTTGAGGACTGAGTTGAGACGACCTAGTAGGTAAATTAAAATGTTCATACCTGGCTCGTGTGATATCGGATTTTTGTGTTCAAACATGCGAATCGAAGCTAACAACGCTAGCTATGACATGGTATTAAAAAATCAAGATTTTGAAACTCAGGTCGAGAAATATGAAGAAATTAGCAATCTTGAGGAGTGAGTTGAGAGGAGCACTTGAGTATATTAAAATGTTTATACCTGGCTCGTGTGATATCGGATTTTTGTGTTCAAACATGCGAATCGAAGCTAACAATTCTAGCTATTATATGGAACTAAAAAATCAAGATTTTGAAACTCAGGTCGAGAGATATGAAGAAATTAGCAATCTTGAGGAGGGAGTTGAGAGGAGCCCTTGAGTACATTAAAATGTTCATACCTGGCGCGTGTGATATCGGATTTTTGTGTTCAAACATGCGAATCGAAGCTAACAATGCTAGCTATTATATGGAACTAAAAAATCAAGATTTTGAAACTCAGGTCGAGAGATATGAAGAAATTAGCAATCTTGAGGAGGGAGTTGAGAGGAGCCCTTGAGTACATTAAAATGTTCATACCTGGCGCGTGTGATATCGTATTTTTGTGTTCAAACATGCGAATCGAAGCTAACAACACTAGCTATTCTATGGAACTAAAAAATCAAGATTTTGAAACTCAGGTCGAGAGATATGAAGAAATTAGCAATCTTGAGGAGGGAGTTGAGAGGAGCCCTTGAGTAAATTAAAATGTTCATACCTGGCTCGTGTGATATCGGATTTTTGTGTTCAAACATTCGAATCGAAACTCACAACGCTAGCTATGATATGGTATTAAAAAATCATGATTTTGAAATTGAGGTCGAGAGACATGAAGAAATTAGCAATCTTGAGGAGGGAGTTGAGAGGAGCCCTTGAGTACATTAAAATGTTCATACCTGGCGCGTGTGATATCGGATTTTTGTGTTCAAACATGCGAATCGAAGCTAACAACACTAGCTATTCTATGGAACTAAAAAATCAAGATTTTGAAACTCAGGTCGAGAGATATGAAGAAATTAGCAATCTTGAGGAGGGGGTTGAGAGGAGCCCTTGAGTACATTAAAATGTTCATACCTGGCGCGTGTGATATCGGATTTTTGTGTTCAAACATGCGAATCGAAGCTAACAATGCTAGCTATTATATGGAACTAAAAAATCAAGATTTTGAAACTCAGGTCGAGAGATATGAAGAAATTAGCAATCTTGAGGAGGGAGTTGAGAGGAGCCCTTGAGTACATTAAAATGTTCATACCTGGCGCGTGTGATATCGTATTTTTGTGTTCAAACATGCGAATCGAAGCTAACAACACTAGCTATTCTATGTAACTAAAAAATCAAGATTTTGAAACTCAGGTCGAGAGATATGAAGAAATTAGCAATCTTGAGGAGGGAGTTGAGAGGAGCCCTTGAGTAAATTAAAATGTTCATACCTGGCTCGTGTGATATCGGATTTTTGTGTTCAAACATGCGAATCGAAGCTCACAACGCTAGCTATGATATGGTATTAAAAAATCATGATTTTGAAATTGAGGTCGAGAGACATGAAGAAATTAGCAATCTTGAGGAGGGAGTTGAGAGGAGCCCTTGAGTACATTAAAATGTTCATACCTGGCACGTGTGATATCGGATTTTTGTGTTCAAACATGCGAATCGAAGCTAACAATGCTAGCTATTATATGGAACTAAAAAATCAAGATTTTGAAACTCAGGTCGAGAGATATGAAGAAATTAGCAATCTTGAGGAGGGAGTTGAGAGGAGCACTTGAGTATATTAAAATGTTTATACCTGGCTCGTGTGATATCGGATTTTTGTGTTCAAACATGCGAATCGAAGCTAATCACGCTAGCTATGACATGTTATTAAAAAATCAAGATTTTGAAACTCAGGTCGAGAGACATGACGAAATTACCTAATTTGAGGACTGAGTTGAGACGACCTAGTAGGTAAATTAAAATGTTCATACCTGGCTCGTGTGATATCGGATTTTTGTGTTCAAACATGCGAATCGAAGCTAACAACGCTAGCTATGACATGGTATTAAAAAATCAAGATTTTGAAACTCAGGTCGAGAAATATGAAGAAATTAGCAATCTTGAGGAGTGAGTTGAGAGGAGCACTTGAGTATATTAAAATGTTTATACCTGGCTCGTGTGATATCGGATTTTTGTGTTCAAACATGCGAATCGAAGCTAACAATTCTAGCTATTATATGGAACTAAAAAATCAAGATTTTGAAACTCAGGTCGAGAGATATGAAGAAATTAGCAATCTTGAGGAGGGAGTTGAGAGGAGCCCTTGAGTACATTAAAATGTTCATACCTGGCGCGTGTGATATCGGATTTTTGTGTTCAAACATGCGAATCGAAGCTAACAATGCTAGCTATTATATGGAACTAAAAAATCAAGATTTTGAAACTCAGGTCGAGAGATATGAAGAAATTAGCAATCTTGAGGAGGGAGTTGAGAGGAGCCCTTGAGTACATTAAAATGTTCATACCTGGCGCGTGTGATATCGTATTTTTGTGTTCAAACATGCGAATCGAAGCTAACAACACTAGCTATTCTATGGAACTAAAAAATCAAGATTTTGAAACTCAGGTCGAGAGATATGAAGAAATTAGCAATCTTGAGGAGGGAGTTGAGAGGAGCCCTTGAGTAAATTAAAATGTTCATACCTGGCTCGTGTGATATCGGATTTTTGTGTTCAAACATTCGAATCGAAACTCACAACGCTAGCTATGATATGGTATTAAAAAATCATGATTTTGAAATTGAGGTCGAGAGACATGAAGAAATTAGCAATCTTGAGGAGGGAGTTGAGAGGAGCCCTTGAGTACATTAAAATGTTCATACCTGGCGCGTGTGATATCGGATTTTTGTGTTCAAACATGCGAATCGAAGCTAACAACGCTAGCTATGACATGGTATTAAAAAATCAAGATTTTGAAACTCAGGTCGAGAGATATGAAGAAATTACCTACTTTGAGGAGGGAGTTGAGAGGAGCCCTTGAGTAAATTAAAATGTTCATACCTGGCTCGTGTGATATCGGATTTTTGTGTTTAAACATGCGAATCGAAGCTAATCACGCTAGCTATGACATGTTATTAAAAAATCAAGATTTTGAAACTCAGGTCGAGAGACATGACGAAATTACCTAATTTGAGGACTGAGTTGAGACGACCTAGTAGGTAAATTAAAATGTTCATACCTGGCTCGTGTGATATCGGGTTTTTGTGTTCAAACATGCGAATCAAGCTAACAACGCTAGCTATTATATGGAACTAAAAAATCAAGATTTTGAAACTCAGGTCCAGAGATATGAAGAAATTAGCAATCTTGAGGAGGGAGTTGAGAGGAGCCCTTGAGTACATTAAAATGTTCATACCTGGCGCGTGTGATATCGGATTTTTGTGTTCAAACATGCGAATCGAAGCTAACAATGCTAGCTATTATATGGAACTAAAAAATCAAGATTTTGAAACTCAGGTCGAGAGATATAAAGAAATTAGCAATCTTGAGGAGGGAGTTGACAGGAGCCCTTGAGTACATTAAAATGTTCATACCTGGCGCGTGTGATATCGGATTTTTGTGTTCAAACATGCGAATCGAAGCTAACAACGCTAGCTATGACATGGAACTAAAAAATCAAGATTTTGAAACTCAGGTCGAGAGATATGAAGAAATTAGCAATCTTGAGGAGGGAGTTGAGAGGAGCCCTTGAGTAAATTAAAATGCTCATACCTGGCTCGTGTGATATCGGATTTTTGTGTTCAAACATGCGAATCGAAGCTCACAACGCTAGCTATGATATGGTATTAAAAAATCATGATTTTGAAATTGAGGTCGAGAGACATGAAGAAATTAGCAATCTTGAGGAGGGAGTTGAGAGGAGCCCTTGAGTACATTAAAATGTTCATACCTGGCGCGTGTGATATCGGATTTTTGTGTTCAAACATGCGAATCGAAGCTAACAACGCTAGCTATGACATGGTATTAAAAAATCAAGATTTTGAAACTCAGGTCGAGAGACATGACGAAATTACCTAATTTGAGGACTGAGTTGAGACGACCTAGTAGGTAAATTAAAATGTTCATACCTGGCTCGTGTGATATCGGATTTTTGTGTTCAAACATGCGAATCAAGCTAACAACGCTAGCTATTATATGGAACTAAAAAATCAAGATTTTGAAACTCAGGTCGAGAGATATGAAGAAATTAGCAATCTTGAGGAGGGAGTTGAGAGGAGCCCTTGAGTACATTAAAATGTTCATACCTGGCGCGTGTGATATCGGATTTTTGTGTTCAAACATGCGAATCGAAGCTAACAACGCTAGCTATGACATGGTATTAAAAAATCAAGATTTTGAAACTCAGGTCGAGAGACATGACGAAATTACCTAATTTGAGGACTGAGTTGAGACGACCTAGTAGGTAAATTAAAATGTTCATACCTGGCTCGTGTGATATCGGATTTTTGTGTTCAAACATGCGAATCAAGCTAACAACGCTAGCTATTATATGGAACTAAAAAATCAAGATTTTGAAACTCAGGTCGAGAGATATGAAGAAATTAGCAATCTTGAGGAGGGAGTTGAGAGGAGCCCTTGAGTACATTAAAATGTTCATACCTGGCGCGTGTGATATCGGATTTTTGTGTTCAAACATGCGAATCGAAGCTAACAACGCTAGCTATGACATGGTATTAAAAAATCAAGATTTTGAAACTCAGGTCGAGAGACATGACGAAATTACCTAATTTGAGGACTGAGTTGAGACGACCTAGTAGGTAAATTAAAATGTTTATACCTGGCTCGTGTGATATCGGATTTTTGTGTTCAAACATGCGAATCAAGCTAACAACGCTAGCTATTATATGGAACTAAAAAATCAAGATTTTGAAACTCAGGTCGAGAGATATGAAGAAATTAGCAATCTTGAGGAGGGAGTTGAGAGGAGCACTTGAGTATATTAAAATGTTTATACCTGGCTCGTGTGATATCGGATTTTTGTGTTCAAACATGCGAATCGAAGCTAACAACGCTAGCTATGACATGGTATTAAAAAATCAAGATTTTGAAACTCAGGTCGAGAGACATGACGAAATTACCTAATTTGAGGACTGAGTTGAGACGACCTAGTAGGTAAATTAAAATGTTCATACCTGGCTCGTGTGATATCGGATTTTTGTGTTCAAACATGCGAATCAAGCTAACAACGCTAGCTATTATATGGAACTAAAAAATCAAGATTTTGAAACTCAGGTCGAGAGATATGAAGAAATTAGCAATCTTGAGGAGGGAGTTGAGAGGAGCCCTTGAGTACATTAAAATGTTCATACCTGGCGCGTGTGATATCGGATTTTTGTGTTCAAACATGCGAATCGAAGCTAACAATGCTAGCTATTATATGGAACTAAAAAATCAAGATTTTGAAACTCAGGTCGAGAGATATGAAGAAATTAGCAATCTTGAGGAGGGAGTTGAGAGGAGCCCTTGAGTGCATTAAAATGTTCATACCTGGCGCGTGTGATATCGGATTTTTGTGTTCAAACATGCGAATCGAAGCTAACAACACTAGCTATTCTATGGAACTAAAAAATCAAGATTTTGAAACTCAGGTCGAGAGATATGAAGAAATTAGCAATCTTGAGGAGGGAGTTGAGAGGAGACCTTGAGTAAATTAAAATGTTCATACCTGGCTCGTGTGATATCGGATTTTTGTGTTCAAACATGCGAATCGAAGCTCACAACGCTAGCTATGATATGGTATTAAAAAATCAAGATTTTGAAACTCAGGTCGAGAGATATGAAGAAATTAGCAATCTTGAGGAGGGAGTTGAGAGGAGCCCTTGAGTACATTAAAATGTTCATACCTGGCGCGTGTGATATCGGATTTTTGTGTTCAAACATGCGAATCGAAGCTAACAACGCTAGCTATGACATGGTATTAAAAAATCAAGATTTTGAAACTCAGGTCGAGAGACATGACGAAATTACCTAATTTGAGGACTGAGTTGAGACGACCTAGTAGGTAAATTAAAATGTTCATACCTGGCTCGTGTGATATCGGATGTTTGTGTTCAAACATGCGAATCAAGCTAACAACGCTAGCTATTATATGGAACTAAAAAATCAAGATTTTGAAACTCAGGTCGAGAGATATGAAGAAATTAGCAATCTTGAGGAGGGAGTTGAGAGGAGCCCTTGAGTACATTAAAATGTTCATACCTGGCGCGTGTGATATCGGATTTTTGTGTTCAAACATGCGAATCGAAGCTAACAACGCTAGCTATGACATGGTATTAAAAAATCAAGATTTTGAAACTCAGGTCGAGAGACATGACGAAATTACCTAATTTGAGGACTGAGTTGAGACGACCTAGTAGGTAAATTAAAGTGTTTATACCTGGCTCGTGTGATATCGGATTTTTGTGTTCAAACATGCGAATCAAGCTAACAACGCTAGCTATTATATGGAACTAAAAAATCAAGATTTTGAAACTCAGGTCGAGAGATATGAAGAAATTAGCAATCTTGAGGAGGGAGTTGAGAGGAGCACTTGAGTATATTAAAATGTTTATACCTGGCTCGTGTGATATCGGATTTTTGTGTTCAAACATGCGAATCGAAGCTAACAACGCTAGCTATGACATGGTATTAAAAAATCAAGATTTTGAAACTCAGGTCGAGAGACATGACGAAATTACCTAATTTGAGGACTGAGTTGAGACGACCTAGTAGGTAAATTAAAATGTTCATACCTGGCTCGTGTGATATCGGATTTTTGTGTTCAAACATGCGAATCAAGCTAACAACGCTAGCTATTATATGGAACTAAAAAATCAAGATTTTGAAACTCAGGTCGAGAGATATGAAGAAATTAGCAATCTTGAGGAGGGAGTTGAGAGGAGCCCTTGAGTACATTAAAATGTTCATACCTGGCGCGTGTGATATCGGATTTTTGTGTTCAAACATGCGAATCGAAGCTAACAATGCTAGCTATTATATGGAACTAAAAAATCAAGATTTTGAAACTCAGGTCGAGAGATATGAAGAAATTAGCAATCTTGAGGAGGGAGTTGAGAGGAGCCCTTGAGTACATTAAAATGTTCATACCTGGCGCGTGTGATATCGGATTTTTGTGTTCAAACATGCGAATCGAAGCTCACAACGCTAGCTATGATATGGTATTAAAAAATCATGATTTTGAAATTGAGGTCGAGAGACATGAAGAAATTAGCAATCTTGAGGAGGGAGTTGACAGGAGCCCTTGAGTACATTAAAATGTTCATACCTGGCGCGTGTGATATCGGATTTTTGTGTTCAAACATGCGAATCGAAGCTAACAACGCTAGCTATGACATGGAACTAAAAAATCAAGATTTTGAAACTCAGGTCGAGAGATATGAAGAAATTAGCAATCTTGAGGAGGGAGTTGAGAGGAGCCCTTGAGTAAATTAAAATGCTCATACCTGGCTCGTGTGATATCGGATTTTTGTGTTCAAACATGCGAATCGAAGCTCACAACGCTAGCTATGATATGGTATTAAAAAATCATGATTTTGAAATTGAGGTCGAGAGACATGAAGAAATTAGCAATCTTGAGGAGGGAGTTGAGAGGAGCCCTTGAGTACATTAAAATGTTCATACCTGGCGCGTGTGATATCGGATTTTTGTGTTCAAACATGCGAATCGAAGCTAATCACGCTAGCTATGACATGTTATTAAAAAATCAAGATTTTGAAACTCAGGTAGAGAGACATGACGAAATTACCTAATTTGAGGAGTGAGTTGAGAGGAGCCCTTGGGTATATTACAATGTTCATACCTGGCTCGTGTGATATCGGATTTTTGTGTTCAAACATGCGAATCGAAGCTAACAATGCTAGCTATTCTATGGAACTAAAAAATCAAGATTTTGAAACTCAGGTCGAGAGATATGAAGAAATTAGCAATCTTGAGGAGGGAGTTGAGAGGAGCCCTTGAGTAAATTAAAATGTTCATACCTGGCTCGTGTGATATCGGATTTTTGTGTTCAAACATGCGAATCGAAGCTCACAACGCTAGCTATGATATGGTATTAAAAAATCATGATTTTGAAATTGAGGTCGAGAGACATGAAGAAATTAGCAATCTTGAGGAGGGAGTTGAGAGGAGCCCTTGAGTACATTAAAATGTTCATACCTGGCGCGTGTGATATCGTATTTTTGTGTTCAAACATGCGAATCGAAGCTAACAACGCTAGCTATGACATGGTATTAAAAAATCAAGATTTTGAAACTCAGGTGAGAGACATGACGAAATTACCTAATTTGAGGAGTGAGTTGAGACGACCTAGTAGGTAAATTAAAATGTTCATACCTGGCGCGTGTGATATCGGATTTTTGTGTTCAAACATGCGAATCGAAGCTAACAATGCTAGCTATTATATGGAACTAAAAAATCAAGATTTTGAAACTCAGGTCGAGAGATATGAAGAAATTAGCAATCTTGAGGAGGGAGTTGAGAGGAGCCCTTGAGTAAATTAAAATGTTCATACCTGGCTCGTGTGATATCGGATTTTTGTGTTCAAACATGCGAATCGAAGCTAATCACGCTAGCTATGACATGTTATTAAAAAATCAAGATTTTGAAACTCAGGTCGAGAGACATGACGAAATTACCTAATTTGAGGACTGAGTTGAGACGACCTAGTAGGTAAATTAAAATGTTCATACCTGGCTCGTGTGATATCGGGTTTTTGTGTTCAAACATGCGAATCAAGCTAACAACGCTAGCTATTATATGGAACTAAAAAATCAAGATTTTGAAACTCAGGTCGAGAGATATGAAGAAATTAGCAATCTTGAGGAGGGAGTTGAGAGGAGCCCTTGAGTACATTAAAATGTTCATACCTGGCGCGTGTGATATCGGATTTTTGTGTTCAAACATGCGAATCGAAGCTAACAATGCTAGCTATTATATGGAACTAAAAAATCAAGATTTTGAAACTCAGGTCGAGAGATATAAAGAAATTAGCAATCTTGAGGAGGGAGTTGACAGGAGCCCTTGAGTACATTAAAATGTTCATACCTGGCGCGTGTGATATCGGATTTTTGTGTTCAAACATGCGAATCGAAGCTAACAACGCTAGCTATGACACGGAACTAAAAAATCAAGATTTTGAAACTCAGGTCGAGAGATATGAAGAAATTAGCAATCTTGAGGAGGGAGTTGAGAGGAGCCCTTGAGTAAATTAAAATGTTCATACCTGGCTCGTGTGATATCGGATTTTTGTGTTCAAACATGCGAATCGAAGCTCACAACGCTAGCTATGATATGGTATTAAAAAATCATGATTTTGAAATTGAGGTCGAGAGACATGAAGAAATTAGCAATCTTGAGGAGGGAGTTGAGAGGAGCCCTTGAGTACATTAAAATGTTCATACCTGGCGCGTGTGATATCGGATTTTTGTGTTCAAACATGCGAATCGAAGCTAACAACGCTAGCTATGACATGGTATTAAAAAATCAAGATTTTGAAACTCAGGTCGAGAGACATGACGAAATTACCTAATTTGCGGACTGAGTTGAGACGACCTAGTAGGTAAATTAAAATGTTCATACCTGGCTCGTGTGATATCGGATTTTTGTGTTCAAACATGCGAATCAAGCTAACAACGCTAGCTATTATATGGAACTAAAAAATCAAGATTTTGAAACTCAGGTCGAGAGATATGAAGAAATTAGCAATCTTGAGGAGGGAGTTGAGAGGAGCCCTTGAGTACATTAAAATGTTCATACCTGGCGCGTGTGATATCGGATTTTTGTGTTCAAACATGCGAATCGAAGCTAACAACGCTAGCTATGACATGGTATTAAAAAATCAAGATTTTGAAACTCAGGTCGAGAGACATGACGAAATTACCTAATTTGAGGACTGAGTTGAGACGACCTAGTAGGTAAATTAAAATGTTCATACCTGGCTCGTGTGATATCGGATTTTTGTGTTCAAACATGCGAATCAAGCTAACAACGCTAGCTATTATATGGAACTAAAAAATCAAGATTTTGAAACTCAGGTCGAGAGATATGAAGAAATTAGCAATCTTGAGGAGGGAGTTGAGAGGAGCCCTTGAGTACATTAAAATGTTCATACCTGGCGCGTGTGATATCGGATTTTTGTGTTCAAACATGCGAATCGAAGCTAACAACGCTAGCTATGACATGGTATTAAAAAATCAAGATTTTGAAACTCAGGTCGAGAGACATGACGAAATTACCTAATTTGAGGACTGAGTTGAGACGACCTAGTAGGTAAATTAAAATGTTCATACCTGGCTCGTGTGATATCGGATGTTTGTGTTCAAACATGCGAATCAAGCTAACAACGCTAGCTATTATATGGAACTAAAAAATCAAGATTTTGAAACTCAGGTCGAGAGATATGAAGAAATTAGCAATCTTGAGGAGGGAGTTGAGAGGAGCCCTTGAGTACATTAAAATGTTCATACCTGGCGCGTGTGATATCGGATTTTTGTGTTCAAACATGCGAATCGAAGCTAACAACGCTAGCTATGACATGGTATTAAAAAATCAAGATTTTGAAACTCAGGTCGAGAGACATGACGAAATTACCTAATTTGAGGACTGAGTTGAGACGACCTAGTAGGTAAATTAAAGTGTTTATACCTGGCTCGTGTGATATCGGATTTTTGTGTTCAAACATGCGAATCAAGCTAACAACGCTAGCTATTATATGGAACTAAAAAATCAAGATTTTGAAACTCAGGTCGAGAGATATGAAGAAATTAGCAATCTTGAGGAGGGAGTTGAGAGGAGCACTTGAGTATATTAAAATGTTTATACCTGGCTCGTGTGATATCGGATTTTTGTGTTCAAACATGCGAATCGAAGCTAACAACGCTAGCTATGACATGGTATTAAAAAATCAAGATTTTGAAACTCAGGTCGAGAGACATGACGAAATTACCTAATTTGAGGACTGAGTTGAGACGACCTAGTAGGTAAATTAAAATGTTCATACCTGGCTCGTGTGATATCGGATTTTTGTGTTCAAACATGCGAATCAAGCTAACAACGCTAGCTATTATATGGAACTAAAAAATCAAGATTTTGAAACTCAGGTCGAGAGATATGAAGAAATTAGCAATCTTGAGGAGGGAGTTGAGAGGAGCCCTTGAGTACATTAAAATGTTCATACCTGGCGCGTGTGATATCGGATTTTTGTGTTCAAACATGCGAATCGAAGCTAACAATGCTAGCTATTATATGGAACTAAAAAATCAAGATTTTGAAACTCAGGTCGAGAGATATGAAGAAATTAGCAATCTTGAGGAGGGAGTTGAGAGGAGCCCTTGAGTACATTAAAATGTTCATACCTGGCGCGTGTGATATCGGATTTTTGTGTTCAAACATGCGAATCGAAGCTAACAACGCTAGCTATGACATGGTATTAAAAAATCAAGATTTTGAAACTCAGGTCGAGAGATATGAAGAAATTAGCAATCTTGAGGAGGGAGTTGACAGGAGCCCTTGAGTACATTAAAATGTTCATACCTGGCGCGTGTGATATCGGATTTTTGTGTTCAAACATGCGAATCGAAGCTCACAACGCTAGCTATGATATGGTTTTAAAAAAGCATGATTTTGAAATTGAGGTCGAGAGACATATCGAAATTAGCAATCTTGAGGAGGAAGTTGAAAGGAGCCCTTGAGTACATTAAAATGTTCATACCTGGCTCGTGTGATATCGGATTTTTGTGTTCAAACATGTGAATCGCAGCTAACAACGCTAGCTATGACATGGTATTAAGAAATCAAGATTTTGAAACTCAGGTCGAGAGATATGAAGAAATTACCTACTTTGAGGAGGGAGGTGAGACGACCTAGTAGGTAAATTAAAATGTTCATACCTGGCTCGTGTGATATCGGATTTTTGTGTTCAAACATGCGAATCAAAGCTAACAATGCTAGCTATTATATGGAACTAAAAAATCAAGATTTTGAAACTCAGGTCGAGAGATATGAAGAAATTAGCAATCTTGAGGAGGGAGTTGAGAGGAGCCCTTGAGTACATTAAAATGTTCATACCTGGCGCGTGTGATATCGGATTTTTGTGTTCAAACATGCGAATCGAAGCTAACAATGCTAGCTATTATATGGAACTAAAAAATCAAGATTTTGAAACTCAGGTCGAGAGATATGAAGAAATTAGCAATCTTGAGGAGGGAGTTGAGAGGAGCCCTTGAGTACATTAAAATGTTCATACCTGGCGCGTGTGATATCGGATTTTTGTGTTCAAACATGCGAATCGAAGCTCACAACGCTAGCTATGATATGGTTTTAAAAAAGCATGATTTTGAAATTGAGGTCAAGAGACATGAAGAAATTAGCAATCTTGAGGAGGGAGTTGAGAGGAGCCCTTGAGTACATTAAAATGTTCATACCTGGCTCGTGTGATATCGGATTTTTGTGTTCAAACATGTGAATCGCAGCTAACAACGCTAGCTATGACATGGTATTAAGAAATCAAGATTTTGAAACTCAGGTCGAGAGATATGAAGAAATTACCTACTTTGAGGAGGGAGTTGAGACGACCTAGTAGGTAAATTAAAATGTTCATACCTGGCTCGTGTGATATCGGATTTTTGTGTTCAAACATGCGAATCAAAGCTAACAATGCTAGCTATTATATGGAACTAAAAAATCAAGATTTTGAAACTCATGTCGAGAGATATGAAGAAATTAGCAATCTTGAGGAGGGAGTTGAGAGGAGCCCTTGAGTACATTAAAATGTTCATACCTGGCACGTGTGATATCGGATTTTTGTGTTCAAACATGCGAATCGAAGCTAACAATGCTAGCTATTATATGGAACTAAAAAATCAAGATTTTGAAACTCAGGTCGAGAGATATGAAGAAATTAGCAATCTTGAGGAGGGAGTTGAGAGGAGCACTTGAGTATATTAAAATGTTTATACCTGGCTCGTGTGATATCGGATTTTTGTGTTCAAACATGCGAATCGAAGCTAATCACGCTAGCTATGACATGTTATTAAAAAATCAAGATTTTGAAACTCAGGTAGAGAGACATGACGAAATTACCTAATTTGAGGAGTGAGTTGAGAGGAGCCCTTGGGTATATTACAATGTTCATACCTGGCTCGTGTGATATCGGATTTTTGTGTTCAAACATGCGAATCGAAGCTAACAATGCTAGCTATTCTATGGAACTAAAAAATCAAGATTTTGAAACTCAGGTCGAGAGATATGAAGAAATTAGCAATCTTGAGGAGGGAGTTGAGAGGAGCCCTTGAGTAAATTAAAATGTTCATACCTGGCTCGTGTGATATCGGATTTCTGTGTTCAAACATTCGAATCGAAACTCACAACGCTAGCTATGATATGCTATTAAAAAATCATGATTTTGAAATTGAGGTCGAGAGACATGAAGAAATTAGCAATCTTGAGGAGGGAGTTGAGAGGAGCCCTTGAGTACATTAAAATGTTCATACCTGGCGCGTGTGATATCGGATTTTTGTGTTCAAACATGCGAATCGAAGCTAACAACGCTAGCTATGACATGGTATTAAAAAATCAAGATTTTGAAACTCAGGTCGAGAGATATGAAGAAATTACCTACTTTGAGGAGGGAGTTGAGAGGAGCCCTTGAGTACATTAAAATGTTCATACCTGGCGCGTGTGATATCGGATTTTTGTGTTCAAACATGCGAATCGAAGCTAACAATGCTAGCTATTATATGGAACTAAAAAATCAAGATTTTGAAACTCAGGTCGAGAGATATGAAGAAATTAGCAATCTTGAGGAGGGAGTTGAGAGGAGCCCTTGAGTACATTAAAATGTTCATACCTGGCGCGTGTGATATCGGATTTTTGTGTTCAAACATGCGAATCGAAGCTAACAACGCTAGCTATGACATGGAACTAAAAAATCAAGATTTTGAAACTCAGGTCGAGAGACATGACGAAATTACCTAATTTGAGGACTGAGTTGAGACGACCTAGTAGGTAAATTAAAATGTTCATACCTGGCTCGTGTGATATCGGGTTTTTGTGTTCAAACATGCGAATCAAGCTAACAACGCTAGCTATTATATGGAACTAAAAAATCAAGATTTTGAAACTCAGGTCGAGAGATATGAAGAAATTAGCAATCTTGAGGAGGGAGTTGAGAGGAGCCCTTGAGTACATTAAAATGTTCATACCTGGCGCGTGTGATATCGGATTTTTGTGTTCAAACATGCGAATCGAAGCTAACAATGCTAGCTATTATATGGAACTAAAAAATCAAGATTTTGAAACTCAGGTCGAGAGATATAAAGAAATTAGCAATCTTGAGGAGGGAGTTGACAGGAGCCCTTGAGTACATTAAAATGTTCATACCTGGCGCGTGTGATATCGGATTTTTGTGTTCAAACATGCGAATCGAAGCTAACAACGCTAGCTATGACACGGAACTAAAAAATCAAGATTTTGAAACTCAGGTCGAGAGATATGAAGAAATTAGCAATCTTGAGGAGGGAGTTGAGAGGAGCCCTTGAGTAAATTAAAATGTTCATACCTGGCTCGTGTGATATCGGATTTTTGTGTTCAAACATGCGAATCGAAGCTCACAACGCTAGCTATGATATGGTATTAAAAAATCATGATTTTGAAATTGAGGTCGAGAGACATGAAGAAATTAGCAATCTTGAGGAGGGAGTTGAGAGGAGCCCTTGAGTACATTAAAATGTTCATACCTGGCGCGTGTGATATCGGATTTTTGTGTTCAAACATGCGAATCGAAGCTAACAACGCTAGCTATGACATGGTATTAAAAAATCAAGATTTTGAAACTCAGGTCGAGAGACATGACGAAATTACCTAATTTGAGGACTGAGTTGAGACGACCTAGTAGGTAAATTAAAATGTTCATACCTGGCTCGTGTGATATCGGATTTTTGTGTTCAAACATGCGAATCAAGCTAACAACGCTAGCTATTATATGGAACTAAAAAATCAAGATTTTGAAACTCAGGTCGAGAGATATGAAGAAATTAGCAATCTTGAGGAGGGAGTTGAGAGGAGCCCTTGAGTACATTAAAATGTTCATACCTGGCGCGTGTGATATCGGATTTTTGTGTTCAAACATGCGAATCGAAGCTAACAACGCTAGCTATGACATGGTATTAAAAAATCAAGATTTTGAAACTCAGGTCGAGAGACATGACGAAATTACCTAATTTGAGGACTGAGTTGAGACGACCTAGTAGGTAAATTAAAATGTTCATACCTGGCTCGTGTGATATCGGATTTTTGTGTTCAAACATGCGAATCAAGCTAACAACGCTAGCTATTATATGGAACTAAAAAATCAAGATTTTGAAACTCAGGTCGAGAGATATGAAGAAATTAGCAATCTTGAGGAGGGAGTTGAGAGGAGCCCTTGAGTACATTAAAATGTTCATACCTGGCGCGTGTGATATCGGATTTTTGTGTTCAAACATGCGAATCGAAGCTAACAACGCTAGCTATGACATGGTATTAAAAAATCAAGATTTTGAAACTCAGGTCGAGAGACATGACGAAATTACCTAATTTGAGGACTGAGTTGAGACGACCTAGTAGGTAAATTAAAATGTTCATACCTGGCTCGTGTGATATCGGATGTTTGTGTTCAAACATGCGAATCAAGCTAACAACGCTAGCTATTATATGGAACTAAAAAATCAAGATTTTGAAACTCAGGTCGAGAGATATGAAGAAATTAGCAATCTTGAGGAGGGAGTTGAGAGGAGCCCTTGAGTACATTAAAATGTTCATACCTGGCGCGTGTGATATCGGATTTTTGTGTTCAAACATGCGAATCGAAGCTAACAACGCTAGCTATGACATGGTATTAAAAAATCAAGATTTTGAAACTCAGGTCGAGAGACATGACGAAATTACCTAATTTGAGGACTGAGTTGAGACGACCTAGTAGGTAAATTAAAGTGTTTATACCTGGCTCGTGTGATATCGGATTTTTGTGTTCAAACATGCGAATCAAGCTAACAACGCTAGCTATTATATGGAACTAAAAAATCAAGATTTTGAAACTCAGGTCGAGAGATATGAAGAAATTAGCAATCTTGAGGAGGGAGTTGAGAGGAGCACTTGAGTATATTAAAATGTTTATACCTGGCTCGTGTGATATCGGATTTTTGTGTTCAAACATGCGAATCGAAGCTAACAACGCTAGCTATGACATGGTATTAAAAAATCAAGATTTTGAAACTCAGGTCGAGAGACATGACGAAATTACCTAATTTGAGGACTGAGTTGAGACGACCTAGTAGGTAAATTAAAATGTTCATACCTGGCTCGTGTGATATCGGATTTTTGTGTTCAAACATGCGAATCAAGCTAACAACGCTAGCTATTATATGGAACTAAAAAATCAAGATTTTGAAACTCAGGTCGAGAGATATGAAGAAATTAGCAATCTTGAGGAGGGAGTTGAGAGGAGCCCTTGAGTACATTAAAATGTTCATACCTGGCGCGTGTGATATCGGATTTTTGTGTTCAAACATGCGAATCGAAGCTAACAATGCTAGCTATTATATGGAACTAAAAAATCAAGATTTTGAAACTCAGGTCGAGAGATATGAAGAAATTAGCAATCTTGAGGAGGGAGTTGAGAGGAGCCCTTGAGTACATTAAAATGTTCATACCTGGCGCGTGTGATATCGGATTTTTGTGTTCAAACATGCGAATCGAAGCTAACAACGCTAGCTATGACATGGTATTAAAAAATCAAGATTTTGAAACTCAGGTCGAGAGATATGAAGAAATTAGCAATCTTGAGGAGGGAGTTGACAGGAGCCCTTGAGTACATTAAAATGTTCATACCTGGCGCGTGTGATATCGGATTTTTGTGTTCAAACATGCGAATCGAAGCTCACAACGCTAGCTATGATATGGTTTTAAAAAAGCATGATTTTGAAATTGAGGTCGAGAGACATATCGAAATTAGCAATCTTGAGGAGGAAGTTGAAAGGAGCCCTTGAGTACATTAAAATGTTCATACCTGGCTCGTGTGATATCGGATTTTTGTGTTCAAACATGTGAATCGCAGCTAACAACGCTAGCTATGACATGGTATTAAGAAATCAAGATTTTGAAACTCAGGTCGAGAGATATGAAGAAATTACCTACTTTGAGGAGGGAGGTGAGACGACCTAGTAGGTAAATTAAAATGTTCATACCTGGCTCGTGTGATATCGGATTTTTGTGTTCAAACATGCGAATCAAAGCTAACAATGCTAGCTATTATATGGAACTAAAAAATCAAGATTTTGAAACTCAGGTCGAGAGATATGAAGAAATTAGCAATCTTGAGGAGGGAGTTGAGAGGAGCCCTTGAGTACATTAAAATGTTCATACCTGGCGCGTGTGATATCGGATTTTTGTGTTCAAACATGCGAATCGAAGCTAACAATGCTAGCTATTATATGGAACTAAAAAATCAAGATTTTGAAACTCAGGTCGAGAGATATGAAGAAATTAGCAATCTTGAGGAGGGAGTTGAGAGGAGCCCTTGAGTACATTAAAATGTTCATACCTGGCGCGTGTGATATCGGATTTTTGTGTTCAAACATGCGAATCGAAGCTCACAACGCTAGCTATGATATGGTTTTAAAAAAGCATGATTTTGAAATTGAGGTCAAGAGACATGAAGAAATTAGCAATCTTGAGGAGGGAGTTGAGAGGAGCCCTTGAGTACATTAAAATGTTCATACCTGGCTCGTGTGATATCGGATTTTTGTGTTCAAACATGTGAATCGCAGCTAACAACGCTAGCTATGACATGGTATTAAGAAATCAAGATTTTGAAACTCAGGTCGAGAGATATGAAGAAATTACCTACTTTGAGGAGGGAGTTGAGACGACCTAGTAGGTAAATTAAAATGTTCATACCTGGCTCGTGTGATATCGGATTTTTGTGTTCAAACATGCGAATCAAAGCTAACAATGCTAGCTATTATATGGAACTAAAAAATCAAGATTTTGAAACTCATGTCGAGAGATATGAAGAAATTAGCAATCTTGAGGAGGGAGTTGAGAGGAGCCCTTGAGTACATTAAAATGTTCATACCTGGCACGTGTGATATCGGATTTTTGTGTTCAAACATGCGAATCGAAGCTAACAATGCTAGCTATTATATGGAACTAAAAAATCAAGATTTTGAAACTCAGGTCGAGAGATATGAAGAAATTAGCAATCTTGAGGAGGGAGTTGAGAGGAGCACTTGAGTATATTAAAATGTTTATACCTGGCTCGTGTGATATCGGATTTTTGTGTTCAAACATGCGAATCGAAGCTAATCACGCTAGCTATGACATGTTATTAAAAAATCAAGATTTTGAAACTCAGGTAGAGAGACATGACGAAATTACCTAATTTGAGGAGTGAGTTGAGAGGAGCCCTTGGGTATATTACAATGTTCATACCTGGCTCGTGTGATATCGGATTTTTGTGTTCAAACATGCGAATCGAAGCTAACAATGCTAGCTATTCTATGGAACTAAAAAATCAAGATTTTGAAACTCAGGTCGAGAGATATGAAGAAATTAGCAATCTTGAGGAGGGAGTTGAGAGGAGCCCTTGAGTAAATTAAAATGTTCATACCTGGCTCGTGTGATATCGGATTTCTGTGTTCAAACATTCGAATCGAAACTCACAACGCTAGCTATGATATGCTATTAAAAAATCATGATTTTGAAATTGAGGTCGAGAGACATGAAGAAATTAGCAATCTTGAGGAGGGAGTTGAGAGGAGCCCTTGAGTACATTAAAATGTTCATACCTGGCGCGTGTGATATCGGATTTTTGTGTTCAAACATGCGAATCGAAGCTAACAACGCTAGCTATGACATGGTATTAAAAAATCAAGATTTTGAAACTCAGGTCGAGAGATATGAAGAAATTACCTACTTTGAGGAGGGAGTTGAGAGGAGCCCTTGAGTACATTAAAATGTTCATACCTGGCGCGTGTGATATCGGATTTTTGTGTTCAAACATGCGAATCGAAGCTAACAATGCTAGCTATTATATGGAACTAAAAAATCAAGATTTTGAAACTCAGGTCGAGAGATATGAAGAAATTAGCAATCTTGAGGAGGGAGTTGAGAGGAGCCCTTGAGTACATTAAAATGTTCATACCTGGCGCGTGTGATATCGGATTTTTGTGTTCAAACATGCGAATCGAAGCTAACAACGCTAGCTATGACATGGAACTAAAAAATCAAGATTTTGAAACTCAGGTCGAGAGATATGAAGAAATTAGCAATCTTGAGGAGGGAGTTGAGAGGAGCCCTTGAGTACATTAAAATGTTCATACCTGGCGCGTGTGATATCGGATTTTTGTGTTCAAACATGCGAATCGAAGCTAACAATGCTAGCTATTATATGGAACTAAAAAATAAAGATTTTGAAACTCAGGTCGAGAGATATGAAGAAATTAGCAATCTTGAGGAGGGAGTTGAGAGGAGCCCTTGAGTACATTAAAATGTTCATACCTGGCGCGTGTGATATCGGATTTTTGTGTTCAAACATGCGAATCGAAGCTAACAACGCTAGCTATGACATGGAACTAAAAAATCAAGATTTTGAAACTCAGGTCGAGAGATATGAAGAAATTAGCAATCTTGAGGAGGGAGTTGAGAGGAGCCCTTGAGTACATTAAAATGTTCATACCTGGCGCGTGTGATATCGGATTTTTGTGTTCAAACATGCGAATCGAAGCTAACAATGCTAGCTATTATATGGAACTAAAAAATCAAGATTTTGAAACTCAGGTCGAGAGATATGAAGAAATTAGCAATCTTGAGGAGGGAGTTGAGAGGAGCCCTTGAGTACATTAAAATGTTCATACCTGGCGCGTGTGATATCGGATTTTTGTGTTCAAACATGCGAATCGAAGCTCACAACGCTAGCTATGATATGGTTTTAAAAAAGCATGATTTTGAAATTGAGGTCGAGAGACATGAAGAAATTAGCAATCTTGAGGAGGGAGTTGAGAGGAGCCCTTGAGTACATTAAAATGTTCATACCTGGCACGTGTGATATCGGATTTTTGTGTTCAAACATGCGAATCGAAGCTAACAATGCTAGCTATTATATGGAACTAAAAAATCAAGATTTTGAAACTCAGGTCGAGAGATATGAAGAAATTAGCAATCTTGAGGAGGGAGTTGAGAGGAGCACTTGAGTATATTAAAATGTTTATACCTGGCTCGTGTGATATCGGATTTTTGTGTTCAAACATGCGAATCGAAGCTAATCACGCTAGCTATGACATGTTATTAAAAAATCAAGATTTTGAAACTCAGGTCGAGAGACATGACGAAATTACCTAATTTGAGGACTGAGTTGAGACGACCTAGTAGGTAAATTAAAATGTTCATACCTGGCTCGTGTGATATCGGATTTTTGTGTTCAAACATGCGAATCAAGCTAACAACGCTAGCTATTATATGGAACTAAAAAATCAAGATTTTGAAACTCAGGTCGAGAGATATGAAGAAATTAGCAATCTTGAGGAGGGAGTTGAGAGGAGCCCTTGAGTACATTAAAATGTTCATACCTGGCGCGTGTGATATCGGATTTTTGTGTTCAAACATGCGAATCGAAGCTAACAATGCTAGCTATTATATGGAACTAAAAAATCAAGATTTTGAAACTCAGGTCGAGAGATATGAAGAAATTAGCAATCTTGAGGAGGGAGTTGAGAGGAGCCCTTGAGTACATTAAAATGTTCATACCTGGCGCGTGTGATATCGGATTTTTGTGTTCAAACATGCGAATCGAAGCTAACAACGCTAGCTATGACATGGTATTAAAAAATCAAGATTTTGAAACTCAGGTCGAGAGATATGAAGAAATTAGCAATCTTGAGGAGGGAGTTGACAGGAGCCCTTGAGTACATTAAAATGTTCATACCTGGCGCGTGTGATATCGGATTTTTGTGTTCAAACATGCGAATCGAAGCTCACAACGCTAGCTATGATATGGTTTTAAAAAAGCATGATTTTGAAATTGAGGTCGAGAGACATATCGAAATTAGCAATCTTGAGGAGGAAGTTGAAAGGAGCCCTTGAGTACATTAAAATGTTCATACCTGGCTCGTGTGATATCGGATTTTTGTGTTCAAACATGTGAATCGCAGCTAACAACGCTAGCTATGACATGGTATTAAGAAATCAAGATTTTGAAACTCAGGTCGAGAGATATGAAGAAATTACCTACTTTGAGGAGGGAGTTGAGACGACCTAGTAGGTAAATTAAAATGTTCATACCTGGCTCGTGTGATATCGGATTTTTGTGTTCAAACATGCGAATCAAAGCTAACAATGCTAGCTATTATATGGAACTAAAAAATCAAGATTTTGAAACTCAGGTCGAGAGATATGAAGAAATTAGCAATCTTGAGGAGGGAGTTGAGAGGAGCCCTTGAGTACATTAAAATGTTCATACCTGGCGCGTGTGATATCGGATTTTTGTGTTCAAACATGCGAATCGAAGCTAACAATGCTAGCTATTATATGGAACTAAAAAATCAAGATTTTGAAACTCAGGTCGAGAGATATGAAGAAATTAGCAATCTTGAGGAGGGAGTTGAGAGGAGCCCTTGAGTACATTAAAATGTTCATACCTGGCGCGTGTGATATCGGATTTTTGTGTTCAAACATGCGAATCGAAGCTCACAACGCTAGCTATGATATGGTTTTAAAAAAGCATGATTTTGAAATTGAGGTCAAGAGACATATCGAAATTAGCAATCTTGAGGAGGAAGTTGAGAGGAGCCCTTGAGTACATTAAAATGTTCATACCTGGCCCGTGTGATATCGGATTTTTGTGTTCAAACATGTGAATCGCAGCTAACAACGCTAGCTATGACATGGTATTAAGAAATCAAGATTTTGAAACTCAGGTCGAGAGATATGAAGAAATTACCTACTTTGAGGAGGGAGTTGAGACGACCTAGTAGGTAAATTAAAATGTTCATACCTGGCTCGTGTGATATCGGATTTTTGTGTTCAAACATGCGAATCAAAGCTAACAATGCTAGCTATTATATGGAACTAAAAAATCAAGATTTTGAAACTCATGTCGAGAGATATGAAGAAATTAGCAATCTTGAGGAGGGAGTTGAGAGGAGCCCTTGAGTACATTAAAATGTTCATACCTGGCACGTGTGATATCGGATTTTTGTGTTCAAACATGCGAATCGAAGCTAACAATGCTAGCTATTATATGGAACTAAAAAATCAAGATTTTGAAACTCAGGTCGAGAGATATGAAGAAATTAGCAATCTTGAGGAGGGAGTTGAGAGGAGCACTTGAGTATATTAAAATGTTTATACCTGGCTCGTGTGATATCGGATTTTTGTGTTCAAACATGCGAATCGAAGCTAATCACGCTAGCTATGACATGTTATTAAAAAATCAAGATTTTGAAACTCAGGTAGAGAGACATGACGAAATTACCTAATTTGAGGAGTGAGTTGAGAGGAGCCCTTGGGTACATTACAATGTTCATACCTGGCTCGTGTGATATCGGATTTTTGTGTTCAAACATGCGAATCGAAGCTAACAATGCTAGCTATTCTATGGAACTAAAAAATCAAGATTTTGAAACTCAGGTCGAGAGATATGAAGAAATTAGCAATCTTGAGGAGGGAGTTGAGAGGAGCCCTTGAGTAAATTAAAATGTTCATACCTGGCTCGTGTGATATCGGATTTTTGTGTTCAAACATTCGAATCGAAACTCACAACGCTAGCTATGATATGGTATTAAAAAATCATGATTTTGAAATTGAGGTCGAGAGACATGAAGAAATTAGCAATCTTGAGGAGGGAGTTGAGAGGAGCCCTTGAGTACATTAAAATGTTCATACCTGGCGCGTGTGATATCGGATTTTTGTGTTCAAACATGCGAATCGAAGCTAACAACGCTAGCTATGACATGGTATTAAAAAATCAAGATTTTGAAACTCAGGTCGAGAGATATGAAGAAATTACCTACTTTGAGGAGGGAGTTGAGAGGAGCCCTTGAGTAAATTAAAATGTTCATACCTGGCTCGTGTGATATCGGATTTTTGTGTTCAAACATGCGAATCGAAGCTAATCACGCTAGCTATGACATGTTATTAAAAAATCAAGATTTTGAAACTCAGGTCGAGAGACATGACGAAATTACCTAATTTGAGGACTGAGTTGAGACGACCTAGTAGGTAAATTAAAATGTTCATACCTGGCTCGTGTGATATCGGGTTTTTGTGTTCAAACATGCGAATCAAGCTAACAACGCTAGCTATTATATGGAACTAAAAAATCAAGATTTTGAAACTCAGGTCGAGAGATATGAAGAAATTAGCAATCTTGAGGAGGGAGTTGAGAGGAGCCCTTGAGTACATTAAAATGTTCATACCTGGCGCGTGTGATATCGGATTTTTGTGTTCAAACATGCGAATCGAAGCTAACAATGCTAGCTATTATATGGAACTAAAAAATCAAGATTTTGAAACTCAGGTCGAGAGATATAAAGAAATTAGCAATCTTGAGGAGGGAGTTGACAGGAGCCCTTGAGTACATTAAAATGTTCATACCTGGCGCGTGTGATATCGGATTTTTGTGTTCAAACATGCGAATCGAAGCTAACAACGCTAGCTATGACATGGAACTAAAAAATCAAGATTTTGAAACTCAGGTCGAGAGATATGAAGAAATTAGCAATCTTGAGGAGGGAGTTGAGAGGAGCCCTTGAGTAAATTAAAATGTTCATACCTGGCTCGTGTGATATCGGATTTTTGTGTTCAAACATGCGAATCGAAGCTCACAACGCTAGCTATGATATGGTATTAAAAAATCATGATTTTGAAATTGAGGTCGAGAGACATGAAGAAATTAGCAATCTTGAGGAGGGAGTTGAGAGGAGCCCTTGAGTACATTAAAATGTTCATACCTGGCGCGTGTGATATCGGATTTTTGTGTTCAAACATGCGAATCGAAGCTAACAACGCTAGCTATGACATGGTATTAAAAAATCAAGATTTTGAAACTCAGGTCGAGAGACATGACGAAATTACCTAATTTGAGGACTGAGTTGAGACGACCTAGTAGGTAAATTAAAATGTTCATACCTGGCTCGTGTGATATCGGATTTTTGTGTTCAAACATGCGAATCAAGCTAACAACGCTAGCTATTATATGGAACTAAAAAATCAAGATTTTGAAACTCAGGTCGAGAGATATGAAGAAATTAGCAATCTTGAGGAGGGAGTTGAGAGGAGCCCTTGAGTACATTAAAATGTTCATACCTGGCGCGTGTGATATCGGATTTTTGTGTTCAAACAGGCGAATCGAAGCTAACAATGCTAGCTATTATATGGAACTAAAAAATCTTGAAACTCAGGTCGAGAGATATGAAGAAATTAGCAATCTTGAGGAGGGAGTTGAGAGGAGCCCTTGAGTGCATTAAAATGTTCATACCTGGCGCGTGTGATATCGGATTTTTGTGTTCAAACATGCGAATCGAAGCTAACAACACTAGCTATTCTATGGAACTAAAAAATCAAGATTTTGAAACTCAGGTCGAGAGATATGAAGAAATTAGCAATCTTGAGGAGGGAGTTGAGAGGAGCCCTTGAGTAAATTAAAATGTTCATACCTGGCTCGTGTGATATCGGATTTTTGTGTTCAAACATGCGAATCGAAGCTCACAACGCTAGCTATGATATGGTATTAAAAAATCATGATTTTGAAATTGAGGTCGAGAGACATGAAGAAATTAGCAATCTTGAGGAGGGAGTTGAGAGGAGCCCTTGAGTACATTAAAATGTTCATACCTGGCGCGTGTGATATCGTATTTTTGTGTTCAAACATGCGAATCGAAGCTAACAACGCTAGCTATGACATGGTATTAAAAAATCAAGATTTTGAAACTCAGGTGAGAGACATGACGAAATTACCTAATTTGAGGAGTTAGTTGAGACGACCTAGTAGGTAAATTAAAATGTTCATACCTGGCGCGTGTGATATCGGATTTTTGTGTTCAAACATGCGAATCGAAGCTAACAATGCTAGCTATTATATGGAACTAAAAAATCAAGATTTTGAAACTCAGGTCGAGAGATATGAAGAAATTAGCAATCTTGAGGAGGGAGTTGAGAGGAGCCCTTGAGTACATTAAAATGTTCATACCTGGCGCGTGTGATATCGTGTTTTTGTGTTCAAACATGCGAATCGAAGCTAACAACACTAGCTATTCCAAGGAACTAAAAAATCAAGATTTTGAAACTCAGGTCGAGAGATATGAAGAAATTAGCAATCTTGAGGAGGGAGTTGAGAGGAGCCCTTGAGTAAATTAAAATGTTCATACCTGGCTCGTGTGATATCGGATTTTTGTGTTCAAACATGCGAATCGAAGCTCACAACGCTAGCTATGATATGGTATTAAAAAATCATGATTTTGAAATTGAGGTCGAGAGACATGAAGAAATTAGCAATCTTGAGGAGGGAGTTGAGAGGAGCCCTTGAGTACATTAAAATGTTCATACCTGGCACGTGTGATATCGGATTTTTGTGTTCAAACATGCGAATCGAAGCTAACAATGCTAGCTATTATATGGAACTAAAAAATCAAGATTTTGAAACTCAGGTCGAGAGATATGAAGAAATTAGCAATCTTGAGGAGGGAGTTGAGAGGAGCACTTGAGTATATTAAAATGTTTATACCTGGCTCGTGTGATATCGGATTTTTGTGTTCAAACATGCGAATCGAAGCTAATCACGCTAGCTATGACATGTTATTAAAAAATCAAGATTTTGAAACTCAGGTCGAGAGACATGACGAAATTACCTAATTTGAGGACTGAGTTGAGACGACCTAGTAGGTAAATTAAAATGTTCATACCTGGCTCGTGTGATATCGGATTTTTGTGTTCAAACATGCGAATCAAGCTAACAACGCTAGCTATTATATGGAACTAAAAAATCAAGATTTTGAAACTCAGATCGAGAGATATGAAGAAATTAGCAATCTTGAGGAGGGAGTTGAGAGGAGCCCTTGAGTACATTAAAATGTTCATACCTGGCGCGTGTGATATCGGATTTTTGTGTTCAAACATGCGAATCGAAGCTAACAACGCTAGCTATGACATGGTATTAAAAAATCAAGAGTTTGAAACTCAGGTGGAGAGACATGACGAAATTACCTAATTTGAGGAGTGAGTTCGGAGGAGCCCTTGAGTACATTAAAATGTTTCATACCTGGCTCGTGTGATATCGGATTTTTGTATTCAAAAATGCGAATCAAGCTAACAATGCTAGCTATTATATGGAACTAAAAAATCAAGATTTTGAAACTCAGGTCGAGAGATATGAAGAAATTAGCAATCTTGAGGAGGGAGTTGAGAGGAGCCCTTGAGTACATTAAAATGTTCATACCTTGCGCGTGTGATATCGGATTTTTGTGTTCAAACATGCGAATCGAAGCTAACAACACTAGCTATTCTATGGAACTAAAAAATCAAGATTTTGAAACTCAGGTCGAGAGATATGAAGAAATTAGCAATCTTGAGGAGGGAGTTGAGAGGAGCCCTTGAGTAAATTAAAATGTTCATACCTGGCTCGTGTGATATCGGATTTTTGTGTTCAAACATGCGAATCGAAGCTAACAACGCTAGCTATGACATGGTATTAAAAAATCAAGATTTTGAAACTCAGGTCGAGAAATATGAAGAAATTAGCAATCTTGAGGAGTGAGTTGAGAGGAGCACTTGAGTATATTAAAATGTTTATACCTGGCTCGTGTGATATCGGATTTTTGTGTTCAAACATGCGAATCGAAGCTAACAATGCTAGCTATTATATGGACCTAAAAAATCAAGATTTTGAAACTCAGGTCGAGAAATATGAAGAAATTAGCAATCTTGAGGAGGGAGTTGAGAGGAGCACTTGAGTATATTAAAATGTTTATACCTGGCTCGTGTGATATCGGATTTTTGTGTTCAAACATGCGAATCGAAGCTAACAATTCTAGCTATTATATGGAACTAAAAAATCAAGATTTTGAAACTCAGGTCGAGAGATATGAAGAAATTAGCAATCTTGAGGAGGGAGTTGAGAGGAGCCCTTGAGTACATTAAAATGTTCATACCTGGCGCGTGTGATATCGGATTTTTGTGTTCAAACATGCGAATCGAAGCTAACAATGCTAGCTATTATATGGAACTAAAAAATCAAGATTTTGAAACTCAGGTCGAGAGATATGAAGAAATTAGCAATCTTGAGGAGGGAGTTGAGAGGAGCCCTTGAGGACATTAAAATGTTCATACCTGGCGCGTGTAATATCGGATTTTTGTGTTCAAACATGCGAATCGAAGCTAACAACGCTAGCTATGATATGGTATTAAAAAATCAAGATTTTGAAATTGAGGTCGAGAGACATGAAGAAATTAGCAATCTTGAGGAGGGAGTTGAGAGGAGCCCTTGAGTACATTAAAATGTTCATACCTGGCGCGTGTGATATCGGATTTTTGTGTTCAAACATGCGAATCGAAGCTCACAACGCTAGCTTTGATATGGTATTAAAAAATCATGATTTTGAAACTCAGGTCGAGAGACATGAAGAAATTAGCAATCTTGAGGAGGGAGTTGAGAGGAGCCCTTGAGTACATTAAAATGTTCATACCTGGCGCGTGTGATATCGGATTTTTGTGTTCAAACATGCGAATCGAAGCTAATCACGCTAGCTATGACATGTTATTAAAAAATCAAGATTTTGAAACTCAGGTCGAGAGACATGACGAAATTACCTAATTTGAGGACTGAGTTGAGACGACCTAGTAGGTAAATTAAAATGTTCATACCTGGCTCGTGTGATATCGGATTTTTGTGTTCAAACATGCGAATCAAGCTAACAACGCTAGCTATTATATGGAACTAAAAAATCATGATTTTGAAATTGAGGTCGAGAGACATGAAGAAATTAGCAATCTTGAGGAGGGAGTTGAGAGGAGCCCTTGAGTACATTAAAATGTTCATACCTGGCGCGTGTGATATCGGATTTTTGTGTTCAAACATGCCGTGTGATATCGGATTTTTGTATTAAAACATGCGAATCGAAGCTAACAACGCTAGCTATGACATGGTATTAAAAAATCAAGATTTTCAAAGTCAGGTCGAGAGACATGACGAAATTACCTAATTTGAGGAGTGAGTTGAGACGACCTAGTAGGTAATTTAAAATGTTCATACCTGGCTCGTGTGATATCGGATTTTTGTGTTCAAACATGCGAATCAAGCTAACAATGCTAGCTATTATATGGAACTAAAAAATCAAGATTTTGAAACTCAGGTCGAGAGATATGAAGAAATTAGCAATCTTGAGGAGGGAGTTGAGAGGAGCCCTTGAGTACATTAAAATGTTCATACCTGGCACGTGTGATATCGGATTTTTGTGTTCAAACATGCGAATCAAAGCTAACAATGCTAGCTATTATATGGAACTAAAAAATCAAGATTTTGAAACTCAGGTCGAGAGATATGAAGAAATTAGCAATCTTGAGGAGGGAGTTGAGAGGAGCACTTGAGTATATTAAAATGTTTATACCTGGCTCGTGTGATATCGGATTTTTGTGTTCAAACATGCGAATCGAAGCTAACAACGCTAGCTATGACATGTTATTAAAAAATCAAGATTTTGAAACTCAGGTCGAGAAATATGAAGAAATTAGCAATCTTGAGGAGTGAGTTGAGAGGAGCACTTGAGTATATTAAAATGTTTATACCTGGCTCGTGTGATATCGGATTTTTGTGTTCAAACATGCGAATCGAAGCTAACAATTCTAGCTATTATATGGAACTAAAAAATCAAGATTTTAAAACTCAGGTCGAGAGATATGAAGAAATTAGCAATCTTGAGGAGGGAGTTGAGAGGAGCCCTTGAGTACATTAAAATGTTCATACCTGGCGCGTGTGATATCGGATTTTTGTGTTCAAACATGCGAATCGAAGCTAACAACACTAGCTATTCTATGGAACTAAAAAATCAAGATTTTGAAACTCAGGTCGAGAGATATGAAGAAATTAGCAATCTTGACGAGGGAGTTGAGAGGAGCCCTTGAGTACATTAAAATGTTCATACCCGGCGCGTGTGATATCGGATTTTTGTGTTCAAACATGCGAATCGAAGCTAACAACGGTAGCTATTATATGGAACTAAAAAATCAAGATTTTGAAACTCAGGTCGAGAGATATGAAGAAATTAGCAATCTTGAGGAGGGAGTTGAGAGGAGCCCTTGAGTACATTATTATGTTCATACCTGGCGCGTGTGATATCGGATTTTTGTGTTCAAACATGCGAATCGAAGCTCACAACGCTAGCTATTCTATGGAACTAAAAAATCAAGATTTTGAAACTCAGGTCGAGAGATATGAAGAAATTAGCAATCTTGAGGAGGGAGTTGAGAGGAGCCCTTGAGTAAATTAAAATGTTCATACCTGGCTCGTGTGATATCGGATTTTTGTGTTCAAACATGCGAATCGAAGCTCACAACGCTAGCTATGATATGGTATTAAAAAATCATGATTTTGAAATTGAGGTCGAGAGACATGAAGAAATTAGCAATCTTGAGGAGGGAGTTGAGAGGAGCCCTTGAGTAAATTAAAATGTTCATACCTGGCTCGTGTGATATCGGATTTTTGTGTTCAAACATGTGAATCGCAGCTAACAACGCTAGCTATGACATGGTATTAAGAAATCAAGATTTTGAAACTCAGGTCGAGAGACATGACGAAATTACCTAATTTGAGGAGGGAGTTGAGACGACCTAGTAGGTAAATTAAAATGTTCATACCTGGCTCGTGTGATATCGGATTTTTGTGTTCAAACATGCGAATCAAAGCTAACAACGCTAGCTATGATATGGAACTAAAAAATCAAGATTTTGAAACTCAGGTCGAGAGACATGACGAAATTACCAAATTGGAGGAGGGAGTTGAGAGGAGCCCTTGAGTATATTAAAATGTTCATACCTGGCGCGTGTGATATCGGATTTTTGTGTTCAAACATGCGAATCGAAGCTAACAATGCTAGCTATTATATGGACCTAAAAAATCAAGATTTTGAAACTCAGGTCGAGAAATATGAAGAAATTAGCAATCTTGAGGAGGGAGTTGAGAGGAGCACTTGAGTATATTAAAATGTTTATACCTGGCTCGTGTGATATCGGATTTTTGTGTTCAAACATGCGAATCGAAGCTAACAATTCTAGCTATTATATGGAACTAAAAAATCAAGATTTTGAAACTCAGGTCGAGAGATATGAAGAAATTAGCAATCTTGAGGAGGGAGTTGAGAGGAGCCCTTGAGTACATTAAAATGTTCATACCTGGCGCGTGTGATATCGGATTTTTGTGTTCAAACATGCGAATCGAAGCTAACAATGCTAGCTATTATATGGAACTAAAAAATCAAGATTTTGAAACTCAGGTCGAGAGATATGAAGAAATTAGCAATCTTGAGGAGGGAGTTGAGAGGAGCCCTTGAGGACATTAAAATGTTCATACCTGGCGCGTGTAATATCGGATTTTTGTGTTCAAACATGCGAATCGAAGCTAACAACGCTAGCTATGATATGGTATTAAAAAATCAAGATTTTGAAATTGAGGTCGAGAGACATGAAGAAATTAGCAATCTTGAGGAGGGAGTTGAGAGGAGCCCTTGAGTACATTAAAATGTTCATACCTGGCGCGTGTGATATCGGATTTTTGTGTTCAAACATGCGAATCGAAGCTCACAACGCTAGCTTTGATATGGTATTAAAAAATCATGATTTTGAAACTCAGGTCAAGAGACATGAAGAAATTAGCAATCTTGAGGAGGGAGTTGAGAGGAGCCCTTGAGTACATTAAAATGTTCATACCTGGCGCGTGTGATATCGGATTTTTGTGTTCAAACATGCGAATCGAAGCTAATCACGCTAGCTATGACATGTTATTAAAAAATCAAGATTTTGAAACTCAGGTCGAGAGACATGACGAAATTACCTAATTTGAGGACTGAGTTGAGACGACCTAGTAGGTAAATTAAAATGTTCATACCTGGCTCGTGTGATATCGGATTTTTGTGTTCAAACATGCGAATCAAGCTAACAACGCTAGCTATTATATGGAACTAAAAAATCATGATTTTGAAATTGAGGTCGAGAGACATGAAGAAATTAGCAATCTTGAGGAGGGAGTTGAGAGGAGCCCTTGAGTACATTAAAATGTTCATACCTGGCGCGTGTGATATCGGATTTTTGTGTTCAAACATGCCGTGTGATATCGGATTTTTGTATTAAAACATGCGAATCGAAGCTAACAACGCTAGCTATGACATGGTATTAAAAAATCAAGATTTTCAAAGTCAGGTCGAGAGACATGACGAAATTACCTAATTTGAGGAGTGAGTTGAGACGACCTAGTAGGTAAATTAAAATGTTCATACCTGGCTCGTGTGATATCGGATTTTTGTGTTCAAACATGCGAATCAAGCTAACAATGCTAGCTATTATATGGAACTAAAAAATCAAGATTTTGAAACTCAGGTCGAGAGATATGAAGAAATTAGCAATCTTGAGGAGGGAGTTGAGAGGAGCCCTTGAGTACATTAAAATGTTCATACCTGGCACGTGTGATATCGGATTTTTGTGTTCAAACATGCGAATCGAAGCTAACAACACTAGCTATTCTATGGAACTAAAAAATCAAGATTTTGAAACTCAGGTCGAGAGATATGAAGAAATTAGCAATCTTGAGGAGGGAGTTGAGAGGAGCCCTTGAGTAAATTAAAATGTTCATACCTGGCTCGTGTGATATCAGATTTTTGTGTTCAAACATGCGAATCGAAGCTAACAACGCTAGCTATGACATGTTATTAAAAAATCAAGATTTTGAAACTCAGGTCGAGAAATATGAAGAAATTAGCAATCTTGAGGAGTGAGTTGAGAGGAGCACTTGAGTATATTAAAATGTTTATACCTGGCTCGTGTGATATCGGATTTTTGTGTTCAAACATGCGAATCGAAGCTAACAATTCTAGCTATTATATGGAACTAAAAAATCAAGATTTTAAAACTCAGGTCGAGAGATATGAAGAAATTAGCAATCTTGAGGAGGGAGTTGAGAGGAGCCCTTGAGTACATTAAAATGTTCATACCTGGCGCGTGTGATATCGGATTTTTGTGTTCAAACATGCGAATCGAAGCTAACAACACTACCTATTCTATGGAACTAAAAAATCAAGATTTTGAAACTCAGGTCGAGAGATATGAAGAAATTAGCAATCTTGACGAGGGAGTTGAGAGGAGCCCTTGAGTACATTAAAATGTTCATACCTGGCGCGTGTGATATCGGATTTTTGTGTTCAAACATGCGAATCGAAGCTAACAACGCTAGCTATTATATGGAACTAAAAAATCAAGATTTTGAAACTCAGGTCGAGAGATATGAAGAAATTAGCAATCTTGAGGAGGGAGTTGGGAGGAGCCCTTGAGTAAATTAAAATGTTCATACCTGGCTCGTGTGATATCGGATTTTTGTGTTCAAACATGCGAATCGAAGCTCACAACGCTAGCTATGATATGGTATTAAAAAATCATGATTTTGAAATTGAGGTCGAGAGACATGAAGAAATTAGCAATCTTGAGGAGGAAGTTGAAAGGAGCCCTTCAGTAAATTAAAATGTTCATACCTGGCTCGTGTGATATCGGATTTTTGTGTTCAAACATGTGAATCGCAGCTAACAACGCTAGCTATTATATGGAACTAAAAAATCAAGATTTTGAAACTCAGGTCGAGAGATATGAAGAAATTAGCAATCTTGAGGAGGGAGTTGAGAGGAGCCCTTGAGTACATTAAAATGTTCATACCTGGCGCGTGTGATATCGGATTTTTGTGTTCAAACATGCGAATCGAAGCTAACAATGCTAGCTATTATATGGAACTAAAAAATCAAGATTTTGAAACTCAGGTCGAGAGATATGAAGAAATTAGCAATCTTGAGGAGGGAGTTGAGAGGAGCCCTTGAGTACATTAAAATGTTCATACCTGGCGCGTGTAATATCGGATTTTTGTGTTCAAACATGCGAATCGAAGCTAACAACGCTAGCTATGATATGGTATTAAAAAATCATGATTTTGAAATTGAGGTCGAGAGACATGAAGAAATTAGCAATCTTGAGGAGGGAGTTGAGAGGAGCCCTTGAGTACATTAAAATGTTCATACCTGGCGCGTGTGATATCGGATTTTTGTGTTCAAACATGCGAATCGAAGCTCACAACGCTAGCTATGATATGGTATTAAAAAATCATGATTTTGAAACTCAGGTCGAGAGACATGAAGAAATTAGCAATCTTGAGGAGGGAGTTGAGAGGAGCCCTTGAGTACATTAAAATGTTCATACCTGGCGCGTGTGATATCGGATTTTTGTGTTCAAACATGCGAATCGAAGCTCACAACGCTAGCTATGATATGGTATTAAAAAATCATGATTTTGAAATTGAGGTCGAGAGACATGAAGAAATTAGCAATCTTGAGGAGGGAGTTGAGAGGAGCCCTTGAGTACATTAAAATGTTCATACCTGGCGCGTGTGATATCGGATTTTTGTGTTCAAACATGCCGTGTGATATCGGATTTTTGTGTTCAAACATGCGAATCGAAGCTAACAACGCTAGCTATGACATGGTATTAAAAAATCAAGATTTTCAAAGTCAGGTCGAGAGACATGACGAAATTACCTAATTTGAGGAGTGAGTTGAGACGACCTAGTAGGTAAATTAAAATGTTCATACCTGGCTCGTGTGATATCGGATTTTTGTGTTCAAACATGCGAATCAAGCTAACAATGCTAGCTATTATATGGAACTAAAAAATCAAGATTTTGAAACTCAGGTCGAGAGATATGAAGAAATTAGCAATCTTGAGGAGGGAGTTGAGAGGAGCCCTTGAGTACATTAAAATGTTCATACCTTGCGCGTGTGATATCGGATTTTTGTGTTCAAACATGCGAATCGAAGCTAACAACACTAGCTATTCTATGGAACTAAAAAATCAAGATTTTGAAACTCAGGTCGAGAGATATGAAGAAATTAGCAATCTTGAGGAGGGAGTTGAGAGGAGCCCTTGAGTAAATTAAAATGTTCATACCTGGCTCGTGTGATATCGGATTTTTGTGTTCAAACATGCGAATCGAAGCTAACAACGCTAGCTATGACATGGTATTAAAAAATCAAGATTTTGAAACTCAGGTCGAGAAATATGAAGAAATTAGCAATCTTGAGGAGTGAGTTGAGAGGAGCACTTGAGTATATTAAAATGTTTATACCTGGCTCGTGTGATATCGGATTTTTGTGTTCAAACATGCGAATCGAAGCTAACAATTCTAGCTATTATATGGAACTAAAAAATCAAGATTTTAAAACTCAGGTCGAGAGATATGAAGAAATTAGCAATCTTGAGGAGGGAGTTGAGAGGAGCCCTTGAGTACATTAAAATGTTCATACCTGGCGCGTGTGATATCGGATTTTTGTGTTCAAACATGCGAATCGAAGCTAACAACACTAGCTATTCTATGGAACTAAAAAATCAAGATTTTGAAACTCAGGTCGAGAGATATGAAGAAATTAGCAATCTTGACGAGGGAGTTGAGAGGAGCCCTTGAGTACATTAAAATGTTCATACCTGGCGCGTGTGATATCGGATTTTTGTGTTCAAACATGCGAATCGAAGCTAACAACGGTAGCTATTATATGGAACTCAAAAATCAAGATTTTGAAACTCAGGTCGAGAAATATGAAGAAATTAGCAATCTTGAGGAGGGAGTTGAGAGGAGCCCTTGAGTAAATTAAAATGTTTATACCTGGCGCGTGTGATATCGGATTTTTGTGTTCAAACATGCGAATCGAAGCTAACAACGCTAGCTATGACATGGTATTAAAAAATCAAGATTTCGAAACTCAGGTCGAGAGACATGACGAAATTACCTAATTTGAGGACTGAGTTGAGACGACCTAGTAGGTAAATTAAAATGTTCATACCTGGCTCGTGTCATATCGGATTTTTGTGTTCAAACATGCGAATCAAGCTAACAACGCTAGCTATTATATGGAACTAAAAAATCAAGATTTTGAAACTCAGGTCGAGAAATATGAAGAAATTAGCAATCTTGAGGAGGGAGTTGAGAGGAGCACTTGAGTATATTAAAATGTTTATACCTGGCTCGTGTGATATCGGATTTTTGTGTTCAAACATGCGAATCGAAGCTAACAATGCTAGCTATTATATGGAACTAAAAAATCAAGATTTTGAAACTCAGGTCGAGAGATATGAAGAAATTAGCAATCTTGAGGAGGGAGTTGAGAGGAGCCCTTGAGTACATTAAAATGTTCATACCTGGCGCGTGTGATATCGGATTTTTGTGTTCAAACATGCGAATCGAAGCTAACAATGCTAGCTATTATATGGAACTAAAAAATCAAGATTTTGAAACTCAGGTCGAGAGATATGAAGAAATTAGCAATCTTGAGGAGGGAGTTGAGAGGAGCCCTTGAGTACATTAAAATGTTCATACCTGGCGCGTGTAATATCGGATTTTTGTGTTCAAACATGCGAATCGAAGCTAACAACGCTAGCTATGATATGGTATTAAAAAATCATGATTTTGAAATTGAGGTCGAGAGACATGAAGAAATTAGCAATCTTGAGGAGGGAGTTGAGAGGAGCCCTTGAGTACATTAAAATGTTCATACCTGGCGCGTGTGATATCGGATTTTTGTGTTCAAACATGCGAATCGAAGCTCACAACGCTAGCTATGATATGGTATTAAAAAATCATGATTTTGAAACTCAGGTCGAGAGACATGAAGAAATTAGCAATCTTGAGGAGGGAGTTGAGAGGAGCCCTTGAGTACATTAAAATGTTCATACCTGGCGCGTGTGATATCGGATTTTTGTGTTCAAACATGCGAATCGAAGCTCACAACGCTAGCTATTATATGGAACTAAAAAATCAAGATTTTGAAACTCAGGTCGAGAAATATGAAGAAATTAGCAATCTTGAGGAGTGAGTTGAGAGGAGCACTTGAGTATATTAAAATGTTTATACCTGGCTCGTGTGATATCGGATTTTTGTGTTCAAACATGCGAATCGAAGCTAACAATTCTAGCTATTATATGGAACTAAAAAATCAAGATTTTGAAACTCAGGTCGAGAGATATGAAGAAATTAGCAATCTTGAGGAGGGAGTTGAGAGGAGCCCTTGAGTACATTAAAATGTTCATACCTTGCGCGTGTGATATCGGATTTTTGTGTTCAAACATGCGAATCGAAGCTAACAACACTAGCTATTCTATGGAACTAAAAAATCAAGATTTTGAAACTCAGGTCGAGAGATATGAAGAAATTAGCAATCTTGAGGAGGGAGTTGAGAGGAGCCCTTGAGTAAATTAAAATGTTCATACCTGGCTCGTGTGATATCGGATTTTTGTGTTCAAACATGCGAATCGAAGCTAACAACGCTAGCTATGACATGGTATTAAAAAATCAAGATTTTGAAACTCAGGTCGAGAAATATGAAGAAATTAGCAATCTTGAGGAGTGAGTTGAGAGGAGCACTTGAGTATATTAAAATGTTTATACCTGGCTCGTGTGATATCGGATTTTTGTGTTCAAACATGCGAATCGAAGCTAACAATTCTAGCTATTATATGGAACTAAAAAATCAAGATTTTAAAACTCAGGTCGAGAGATATGAAGAAATTAGCAATCTTGAGGAGGGAGTTGAGAGGAGCCCTTGAGTACATTAAAATGTTCATACCTGGCGCGTGTGATATCGGATTTTTGTGTTCAAACATGCGAATCGAAGCTAACAACACTAGCTATTCTATGGAACTAAAAAATCAAGATTTTGAAACTCAGGTCGAGAGATATGAAGAAATTAGCAATCTTGACGAGGGAGTTGAGAGGAGCCCTTGAGTACATTAAAATGTTCATACCTGGCGCGTGTGATATCGGATTTTTGTGTTCAAACATGCGAATCGAAGCTAACAACGGTAGCTATTATATGGAACTCAAAAATCAAGATTTTGAAACTCAGGTCGAGAAATATGAAGAAATTAGCAATCTTGAGGAGGGAGTTGAGAGGAGCCCTTGAGTAAATTAAAATGTTTATACCTGGCGCGTGTGATATCGGATTTTTGTGTTCAAACATGCGAATCGAAGCTAACAACGCTAGCTATGACATGGTATTAAAAAATCAAGATTTCGAAACTCAGGTCGAGAGACATGACGAAATTACCTAATTTGAGGACTGAGTTGAGACGACCTAGTAGGTAAATTAAAATGTTCATACCTGGCTCGTGTCATATCGGATTTTTGTGTTCAAACATGCGAATCAAGCTAACAACGCTAGCTATTATATGGAACTAAAAAATCAAGATTTTGAAACTCAGGTCGAGAAATATGAAGAAATTAGCAATCTTGAGGAGGGAGTTGAGAGGAGCACTTGAGTATATTAAAATGTTTATACCTGGCTCGTGTGATATCGGATTTTTGTGTTCAAACATGCGAATCGAAGCTAACAATGCTAGCTATTATATGGAACTAAAAAATCAAGATTTTGAAACTCAGGTCGAGAGATATGAAGAAATTAGCAATCTTGAGGAGGGAGTTGAGAGGAGCCCTTGAGTACATTAAAATGTTCATACCTGGCGCGTGTGATATCGGATTTTTGTGTTCAAACATGCGAATCGAAGCTAACAATGCTAGCTATTATATGGAACTAAAAAATCAAGATTTTGAAACTCAGGTCGAGAGATATGAAGAAATTAGCAATCTTGAGGAGGGAGTTGAGAGGAGCCCTTGAGTACATTAAAATGTTCATACCTGGCGCGTGTAATATCGGATTTTTGTGTTCAAACATGCGAATCGAAGCTAACAACGCTAGCTATGATATGGTATTAAAAAATCATGATTTTGAAATTGAGGTCGAGAGACATGAAGAAATTAGCAATCTTGAGGAGGGAGTTGAGAGGAGCCCTTGAGTACATTAAAATGTTCATACCTGGCGCGTGTGATATCGGATTTTTGTGTTCAAACATGCGAATCGAAGCTCACAACGCTAGCTATGATATGGTATTAAAAAATCATGATTTTGAAACTCAGGTCGAGAGACATGAAGAAATTAGCAATCTTGAGGAGGGAGTTGAGAGGAGCCCTTGAGTACATTAAAATGTTCATACCTGGCGCGTGTGATATCGGATTTTTGTGTTCAAACATGCGAATCGAAGCTCACAACGCTAGCTATTATATGGAACTAAAAAATCAAGATTTTGAAACTCAGGTCGAGAAATATGAAGAAATTAGCAATCTTGAGGAGTGAGTTGAGAGGAGCACTTGAGTATATTAAAATGTTTATACCTGGCTCGTGTGATATCGGATTTTTGTGTTCAAACATGCGAATCGAAGCTAACAATTCTAGCTATTATATGGAACTAAAAAATCAAGATTTTGAAACTCAGGTCGAGAGATATGAAGAAATTAGCAATCTTGAGGAGGGAGTTGAGAGGAGCCCTTGAGTACATTAAAATGTTCATACCTTGCGCGTGTGATATCGGATTTTTGTGTTCAAACATGCGAATCGAAGCTAACAACACTAGCTATTCTATGGAACTAAAAAATCAAGATTTTGAAACTCAGGTCGAGAGATATGAAGAAATTAGCAATCTTGAGGAGGGAGTTGAGAGGAGCCCTTGAGTAAATTAAAATGTTCATACCTGGCTCGTGTGATATCGGATTTTTGTGTTCAAACATGCGAATCGAAGCTAACAACGCTAGCTATGACATGGTATTAAAAAATCAAGATTTTGAAACTCAGGTCGAGAAATATGAAGAAATTAGCAATCTTGAGGAGTGAGTTGAGAGGAGCACTTGAGTATATTAAAATGTTTATACCTGGCTCGTGTGATATCGGATTTTTGTGTTCAAACATGCGAATCGAAGCTAACAATTCTAGCTATTATATGGAACTAAAAAATCAAGATTTTAAAACTCAGGTCGAGAGATATGAAGAAATTAGCAATCTTGAGGAGGGAGTTGAGAGGAGCCCTTGAGTACATTAAAATGTTCATACCTGGCGCGTGTGATATCGGATTTTTGTGTTCAAACATGCGAATCGAAGCTAACAACACTAGCTATTCTATGGAACTAAAAAATCAAGATTTTGAAACTCAGGTCGAGAGATATGAAGAAATTAGCAATCTTGACGAGGGAGTTGAGAGGAGCCCTTGAGTACATTAAAATGTTCATACCTGGCGCGTGTGATATCGGATTTTTGTGTTCAAACATGCGAATCGAAGCTAACAACGGTAGCTATTATATGGAACTCAAAAATCAAGATTTTGAAACTCAGGTCGAGAAATATGAAGAAATTAGCAATCTTGAGGAGGGAGTTGAGAGGAGCCCTTGAGTAAATTAAAATGTTTATACCTGGCGCGTGTGATATCGGATTTTTGTGTTCAAACATGCGAATCGAAGCTAACAACGCTAGCTATGACATGGTATTAAAAAATCAAGATTTCGAAACTCAGGTCGAGAGACATGACGAAATTACCTAATTTGAGGACTGAGTTGAGACGACCTAGTAGGTAAATTAAAATGTTCATACCTGGCTCGTGTCATATCGGATTTTTGTGTTCAAACATGCGAATCAAGCTAACAACGCTAGCTATTATATGGAACTAAAAAATCAAGATTTTGAAACTCAGGTCGAGAAATATGAAGAAATTAGCAATCTTGAGGAGGGAGTTGAGAGGAGCACTTGAGTATATTAAAATGTTTATACCTGGCTCGTGTGATATCGGATTTTTGTGTTCAAACATGCGAATCGAAGCTAACAATGCTAGCTATTATATGGAACTAAAAAATCAAGATTTTGAAACTCAGGTCGAGAGATATGAAGAAATTAGCAATCTTGAGGAGGGAGTTGAGAGGAGCCCTTGAGTACATTAAAATGTTCATACCTGGCGCGTGTGATATCGGATTTTTGTGTTCAAACATGCGAATCGAAGCTAACAATGCTAGCTATTATATGGAACTAAAAAATCAAGATTTTGAAACTCAGGTCGAGAGATATGAAGAAATTAGCAATCTTGAGGAGGGAGTTGAGAGGAGCCCTTGAGTACATTAAAATGTTCATACCTGGCGCGTGTAATATCGGATTTTTGTGTTCAAACATGCGAATCGAAGCTAACAACGCTAGCTATGATATGGTATTAAAAAATCATGATTTTGAAATTGAGGTCGAGAGACATGAAGAAATTAGCAATCTTGAGGAGGGAGTTGAGAGGAGCCCTTGAGTACATTAAAATGTTCATACCTGGCGCGTGTGATATCGGATTTTTGTGTTCAAACATGCGAATCGAAGCTCACAACGCTAGCTATGATATGGTATTAAAAAATCATGATTTTGAAACTCAGGTCGAGAGACATGAAGAAATTAGCAATCTTGAGGAGGGAGTTGAGAGGAGCCCTTGAGTACATTAAAATGTTCATACCTGGCGCGTGTGATATCGGATTTTTGTGTTCAAACATGCGAATCGAAGCTCACAACGCTAGCTATTATATGGAACTAAAAAATCAAGATTTTGAAACTCAGGTCGAGAAATATGAAGAAATTAGCAATCTTGAGGAGTGAGTTGAGAGGAGCACTTGAGTATATTAAAATGTTTATACCTGGCTCGTGTGATATCGGATTTTTGTGTTCAAACATGCGAATCGAAGCTAACAATTCTAGCTATTATATGGAACTAAAAAATCAAGATTTTAAAACTCAGGTCGAGAGATATGAAGAAATTAGCAATCTTGAGGAGGGAGTTGAGAGGAGCCCTTGAGTACATTAAAATGTTCATACCTGGCGCGTGTGATATCGGATTTTTGTGTTCAAACATGCGAATCGAAGCTAACAACACTAGCTATTCTATGGAACTAAAAAATCAAGATTTTGAAACTCAGGTCGAGAGATATGAAGAAATTAGCAATCTTGACGAAGGAGTTGAGAGGAGCCCTTGAGTACATTAAAATGTTCATACCTGGCGCGTGTGATATCGGATTTTTGTGTTCAAACATGCGAATCGAAGCTAACAACGGTAGCTATTATATGGAACTAAAAAATCAAGATTTTGAAACTCAGGTCGAGAAATATGAAGAAATTAGCAATCTTGAGGAGGGAGTTGAGAGGAGCCCTTGAGTAAATTAAAATGTTTATACCTGGCGCGTGTGATATCGGATTTTTGTGTTCAAACATGCGAATCGAAGCTAACAACGCTAGCTATGACATGGTATTAAAAAATCAAGATTTCGAAACTCAGGTCGAGAGACATGACGAAATTACCTAATTTGAGGACTGAGTTGAGACGACCTAGTAGGTAAATTAAAATGTTCATACCTAGCTCGTGTCATATCGGATTTTTGTGTTCAAACATGCGAATCAAGCTAACAACGCTAGCTATTATATGGAACTAAAAAATCAAGATTTTGAAACTCAGGTCGAGAAATATGAAGAAATTAGCAATCTTGAGGAGGGAGTTGAGAGGAGCACTTGAGTATATTAAAATGTTTATACCTGGCTCGTGTGATATCGGATTTTTGTGTTCAAACATGCGAATCGAAGCTAACAATGCTAGCTATTATATGGAACTAAAAAATCAAGATTTTGAAACTCAGGTCGAGAGATATGAAGAAATTAGCAATCTTGAGGAGGGAGTTGAGAGGAGCCCTTGAGTAAATTAAAATGTTCATACCTGGCTCGTGTGATATCGGATTTTTGTGTTCAAACATGCGAATCGAAGCTAACAACGCTAGCTATGACATGTTATTAAAAAATCAAGATTTTGAAACTCAGGTCGAGAAATATGAAGAAATTAGCAATCTTGAGGAGTGAGTTGAGAGGAGCACTTGAGTATATTAAAATGTTTATACCTGGCTCGTGTGATATCGGATTTTTGTGTTCAAACATGCGAATCGAAGCTAACAATTCTAGCTATTATATGGAACTAAAAAATCAAGATTTTAAAACTCAGGTCGAGAGATATGAAGAAATTAGCAATCTTGAGGAGGGAGTTGAGAGGAGCCCTTGAGTACATTAAAATGTTCATACCTGGCGCGTGTGATATCGGATTTTTGTGTTCAAACATGCGAATCGAAGCTAACAACACTAGCTATTCTATGGAACTAAAAAATCAAGATTTTGAAACTCAGGTCGAGAGATATGAAGAAATTAGCAATCTTGACGAGGGAGTTGAGAGGAGCCCTTGAGTACATTAAAATGTTCATACCTGGCGCGTGTGATATCGGATTTTTGTGTTCAAACATGCGAATCGAAGCTAACAACGGTAGCTATTATATGGAACTAAAAAATCAAGATTTTGAAACTCAGGTCGAGAAATATGAAGAAATTAGCAATCTTGAGGAGGGAGTTGAGAGGAGCCCTTGAGTAAATTAAAATGTTTATACCTGGCGCGTGTGATATCGGATTTTTGTGTTCAAACATGCGAATCGAAGCTAACAACGCTAGCTATGACATGGTATTAAAAAATCAAGATTTCGAAACTCAGGTCGAGAGACATGACGAAATTACCTAATTTGAGGACTGAGTTGAGACGACCTAGTAGGTAAATTAAAATGTTCATACCTAGCTCGTGTCATATCGGATTTTTGTGTTCAAACATGCGAATCAAGCTAACAACGCTAGCTATTATATGGAACTAAAAAATCAAGATTTTGAAACTCAGGTCGAGAAATATGAAGAAATTAGCAATCTTGAGGAGGGAGTTGAGAGGAGCACTTGAGTATATTAAAATGTTTATACCTGGCTCGTGTGATATCGGATTTTTGTGTTCAAACATGCGAATCGAAGCTAACAATGCTAGCTATTATATGGAACTAAAAAATCAAGATTTTGAAACTCAGGTCGAGAGATATGAAGAAATTAGCAATCTTGAGGAGGGAGTTGAGAGGAGCCCTTGAGTACATTAAAATGTTCATACCTGGCGCGTGTGATATCGGATTTTTGTGTTCAAACATGCGAATCGAAGCTAACAACGCTAGCTATGATATGGTATTAAAAAATCATGATTTTGAAATTGAGGTCGAGAGACATGAAGAAATTAGCAATCTTGAGGAGGAAGTTGAAAGGAGCCCTTCAGTAAATTAAAATGTTCATACCTGGCTCGTGTGATATCGGATTTTTGTGTTCAAACATGTGAATCGCAGCTAACAACGCTAGCTATGACATGGTATTAAGAAATCAAGATTTTGAAACTCAGGTCGAGAGATATTACGAAATTACCTACTTTGAGGAGGGAGTTGAGACGACCTAGTAGGTAAATTAAAATGTTCATACCTGGCTCGTGTGATATCGGATTTTTGTGTTCAAACATGCGAATCGAAGCTAACAACGCTAGCTATTATATGGAACTAAAAAAGCAAGATTTTGAGACTCAGGTCGAGAGATATGAAGAAATTAGCAATCTTGAGGAGGGAGTTGAGAGGAGCACTTGAGTATATTAAAATGTTTATACCTGGCTCGTGTGATATCGGATTTTTGTGTTCAAACATGCGAATCGAAGCTAACAACGCTAGCTATGACATGTTATTAAAAAATCAAGATTTTGAAACTCAGGTAGAGAGACATGACGAAATTACCTAATTTGAGGACTAAGTTGAGACGACCTAGTAGGTAAATTAAAATGTTCATACCTGGCTCGTGTGATATCGGATTTTTGTGTTCAAACATGCGAATCGAAGCTCACAACGCTAGCTATTCTATGGAACTAAAAAATCAAGATTTTGAAACTCAGGTCGAGAGATACGAAGAAATTAGCAATCTTGAGGAGGGAGTTGAGAGGAGCCCTTGAGTATATTAAAATATTTATACCTGGCTCGTGTGATATCGGATTTTTGTGTTCAAACATGCGAATCGAAGCTAACAACGCTAGCTATGACATGGTATTAAAAAATCAAGAGTTTGAAACTCAGGTGGAGAGACATGACGAAATTACCTAATTTGAGGAGTGAGTTGAGAGGAGCCCTTGAGTACATTAAAATGTTCATACCTGGCTCGTGTGATATCGGATTTTTGTGTTCAAACATGCGAATCGAAGCTAACAATGCTAGCTATTATATGGACCTAAAAAATCAAGATTTTGAAACTCAGGTCGAGAGATATGAAGAAATTAGCAATCTTGAGGAGGGAGTTGAGAGGAGCCCTTGAGTACATTAAAATGTTCATACCTGGCGCGTGTGATATCGGATTTTTGTGTTCAAACATGCGAATCGAAGCTAACAACGGTAGCTATGATATGGAACTAAAAAATCAAGATTTTGAAACTCAGGTCGAGAGACATGAAGAAATTAGCAATCTTGAGGAGGGAGTTGAGAGGAGCCCTTCAGTATATTAAAATGTTTATACCTGGCTCGTGTGATATCGGATTTTTGTGTTCAAACATGCGAATCGAAGCTAACAATGCTAGCTATTATATGGAACTAAAAAATCAAGATTTTGAAACTCAGGTCGAGAGATATGAAGAAATTAGCAATCTTGAGGAGGGAGTTGAGAGGAGCCCTTGAGTACATTAAAATGTTCATACCTGGCGCGTGTGATATCGGATTTTTGTGTTCAAACATGCGAATCGAAGCTAACAACGCTAGCTATTATATGGAACTAAAAAATCAAGATTTTGAAACTCAGGTCGAGAGATATGAAGAAATTAGCAATCTTGAGGAGGGAGTTGAGAGGAGCCCTTGAGTAAATTAAAATGTTCATACCTGGCTCGTGTGATATCGGATTTTTGTGTTCAAACATGCGAATCGAAGCTCACAACGCTAGCTATGATATGGTATTAAAAAATCATGATTTTGAAATTGAGGTCGAGAGACATGAAGAAATTAGCAATCTTGAGGAGGGAGTTGAGAGGAGCCCTTCAGTACATTAAAATGTTCATACCTGGCACGTGTGATATCGGATTTTTGTGTTCAAACATGCGAATCGAAGCTAACAACGGTAGCTATGATATGGAACTAAAAAATCAAGATTTTGAAACTCAGGTCGAGAGACATGAAGAAATTAGCAATCTTGAGGAGGGAGTTGAGAGGAGCCCTTCAGTATATTAAAATGTTTATACCTGGCTCGTGTGATATCGGATTTTTGTGTTCAAACATGCGAATCGAAGCTAACAATGCTAGCTATTATATGGAACTAAAAAATCAAGATTTTGAAACTCAGGTCGAGAGATATGAAGAAATTAGCAATCTTGAGGAGGGAGTTGAGAGGAGCCCTTGAGTACATTAAAATGTTCATACCTGGCGCGTGTGATATCGGATTTTTGTGTTCAAACATGCGAATCGAAGCTAACAACGCTAGCTATGACATGGTATTAAGAAATCAAGATTTTGAAACTCAGGTCGAGAGATATTACGAAATTACCTACTTTGAGGAGGGAGTTGAGACGACCTAGTAGGTAAATTAAAATGTTCATACCTGGCTCGTGTGATATCGGATTTTTGTGTTCAAACATGCGAATCGAAGCTAACAACGCTAGCTATTATATGGAACTAAAAAAGCAAGATTTTGAGACTCAGGTCGAGAGATATGAAGAAATTAGCAATCTTGAGGAGGGAGTTGAGAGGAGCACTTGAGTATATTAAAATGTTTATACCTGGCTCGTGTGATATCGGATTTTTGTGTTCAAACATGCGAATCGAAGCTAACAACGCTAGCTATGACATGTTATTAAAAAATCAAGATTTTGAAACTCAGGTAGAGAGACATGACGAAATTACCTAATTTGAGGACTAAGTTGAGACGACCTAGTAGGTAAATTAAAATGTTCATACCTGGCTCGTGTGATATCGGATTTTTGTGTTCAAACATGCGAATCGAAGCTCACAACGCTAGCTATTCTATGGAACTAAAAAATCAAGATTTTGAAACTCAGGTCGAGAGATACGAAGAAATTAGCAATCTTGAGGAGGGAGTTGAGAGGAGCCCTTGAGTATATTAAAATATTTATACCTGGCTCGTGTGATATCGGATTTTTGTGTTCAAACATGCGAATCGAAGCTAACAACGCTAGCTATGACATGGTATTAAAAAATCAAGAGTTTGAAACTCAGGTGGAGAGACATGACGAAATTACCTAATTTGAGGAGTGAGTTGAGAGGAGCCCTTGAGTACATTAAAATGTTCATACCTGGCTCGTGTGATATCGGATTTTTGTGTTCAAACATGCGAATCGAAGCTAACAATACTAGCTATTATATGGACCTAAAAAATCAAGATTTTGAAACTTAGGTCGAGAGATATGAAGAAATTAGCAATCTTGAGGAGGGAGTTGAGAGGAGCCCTTGAGTACATTAAAATGTTCATACCTGGCGCGTGTGATATCGGATTTTTGTGTTCAAACATGCGAATCGAAGCTAACAACGGTAGCTATGATATGGAACTAAAAAATCAAGATTTTGAAACTCAGGTCGAGAGATATGAAGAAATTAGCAATCTTGAGGAGGGAGTTGAGAGGAGCCCTTGAGTACATTATTATGTTCATACCTGGCGCGTGTGATATCGGATTCAAAAATCATGATTTCGAAATTGAGGTCGAGAGACATGAAGAAATTAGCAATCTTGAGGAGGGAGTTGAGAGGAGCCCTTGAGTATATTAAAATGTTTATACCTGGCTCGTGTGATATCGGATTTTTGTGTTCAAACATGCGAATCGAAGCTAACAACGCTAGCTATGACATGGTATTAAAAAATCAAGAGTTTGAAACTCAGGTGGAGAGACATGACGAAATTACCTAATTTGAGGAGTGAGTTCGGAGGAGCCCTTGAGTACATTAAAATGTTCATACCTGGCTCGTGTGATATCGGATTTTTGTGTTCAAACATGCGAATCGAAGCTAACAATGCTAGCTATTATATGGAACTAAAAAATCAAGATTTTGAAACTCAGGTCGAGAGATATGAAGAAATTAGCAATCTTGAGGAGGGAGTTGAGAGGAGCCCTTGAGTACATTAAAATGTTCATACCTGGCGCGTGTGATATCGGATTTTTGTGTTCAAACATGCGAATCGAAGCTAACAATGCTAGCTATTATATGGAACTGAAAAATCAAGATTTTGAAACTCAGGTCGAGAGATATGAAGAAATTAGCAATCTTGAGGAGGGAGTTGAGAGGAGCCCTTGAGTACATTATTATGTTCATACCTGGCGCGTGTGATATCGGATTTTTGTGTTCAAACATGCGAATCGAAGCTAACAACACTAGCTATTCTATGGAACTAAAAAATCAAGATTTTGAAACTTAGGTCGAGAGATATGAAGAAATTAGCAATCTTGAGGAGGGAGTTGAGAGGAGCCCTTGAGTACATTAAAATGTTCATACCTGGCGCGTGTGATATCGGATTTTTGTGTTCAAACATGCGAATCGAAGCTAACAACGGTAGCTATGATATGGAACTAAAAAATCAAGATTTTGAAACTCAGGTCGAGAGATATGAAGAAATTAGCAATCTTGAGGAGGGAGTTGAGAGGAGCCCTTGAGTACATTATTATGTTCATACCTGGCGCGTGTGATATCGGATTCAAAAATCATGATTTCGAAATTGAGGTCGAGAGACATGAAGAAATTAGCAATCTTGAGGAGGGAGTTGAGAGGAGCCCTTGAGTATATTAAAATGTTTATACCTGGCTCGTGTGATATCGGATTTTTGTGTTCAAACATGCGAATCGAAGCTAACAACGCTAGCTATGACATGGTATTAAAAAATCAAGAGTTTGAAACTCAGGTGGAGAGACATGACGAAATTACCTAATTTGAGGAGTGAGTTCGGAGGAGCCCTTGAGTACATTAAAATGTTCATACCTGGCTCGTGTGATATCGGATTTTTGTGTTCAAACATGCGAATCGAAGCTAACAATGCTAGCTATTATATGGAACTAAAAAATCAAGATTTTGAAACTCAGGTCGAGAGATATGAAGAAATTAGCAATCTTGAGGAGGGAGTTGAGAGGAGCCCTTGAGTACATTAAAATGTTCATACCTGGCGCGTGTGATATCGGATTTTTGTGTTCAAACATGCGAATCGAAGCTAACAACGGTAGCTATGATATGGAACTAAAAAATCAAGATTTTGAAACTCAGGTCGAGAGACATGAAGAAATTAGCAATCTTGAGGAGGGAGTTGAGAGGAGCCCTTCAGTATATTAAAATGTTTATACCTGGCTCGTGTGATATCGGATTTTTGTGTTCAAACATGCGAATCGAAGCTAACAATGCTAGCTATTATATGGAACTAAAAAATCAAGATTTTGAAACTCAGGTCGAGAGATATGAAGAAATTAGCAATCTTGAGGAGGGAGTTGAGAGGAGCCCTTGAGTACATTAAAATGTTCATACCTGGCGCGTGTGATATCGGATTTTTGTGTTCAAACATGCGAATCGAAGCTAACAACGCTAGCTATTATATGGAACTAAAAAATCAAGATTGTGAAACTCAGGTCGAGAGATATGAAGAAATTAGCAATCTTGAGGAGGGAGTTGAGAGGAGCCCTTGAGTAAATTAAAATGTTCATACCTGGCTCGTGTGATATCGGATTTTTGTGTTCAAACATGCGAATCGAAGCTCACAACGCTAGCTATGATATGGTATTAAAAAATCATGATTTTGAAATTGAGGTCGAGAGACATGAAGAAATTAGCAATCTTGAGGAGGGAGTTGAGAGGAGCCCTTCAGTACATTAAAATGTTCATACCTGGCACGTGTGATATCGGATTTTTGTGTTCAAACATGCGAATCGAAGCTAACAACGGTAGCTATGATATGGAACTAAAAAATCAAGATTTTGAAACTCAGGTCGAGAGACATGAAGAAATTAGCAATCTTGAGGAGGGAGTTGAGAGGAGCCCTTCAGTATATTAAAATGTTTATACCTGGCTCGTGTGATATCGGATTTTTGTGTTCAAACATGCGAATCGAAGCTAACAATGCTAGCTATTATATGGAACTAAAAAATCAAGATTTTGAAACTCAGGTCGAGAGATATGAAGAAATTAGCAATCTTGAGGAGGGAGTTGAGAGGAGCCCTTGAGTACATTAAAATGTTCATACCTGGCGCGTGTGATATCGGATTTTTGTGTTCAAACATGCGAATCGAAGCTAACAACGCTAGCTATGACATGGTATTAAGAAATCAAGATTTTGAAACTCAGGTCGAGAGATATTACGAAATTACCTACTTTGAGGAGGGAGTTGAGACGACCTAGTAGGTAAATTAAAATGTTCATACCTGGCTCGTGTGATATCGGATTTTTGTGTTCAAACATGCGAATCGAAGCTAACAACGCTAGCTATTATATGGAACTAAAAAAGCAAGATTTTGAGACTCAGGTCGAGAGATATGAAGAAATTAGCAATCTTGAGGAGGGAGTTGAGAGGAGCACTTGAGTATATTAAAATGTTTATACCTGGCTCGTGTGATATCGGATTTTTGTGTTCAAACATGCGAATCGAAGCTAACAACGCTAGCTATGACATGTTATTAAAAAATCAAGATTTTGAAACTCAGGTAGAGAGACATGACGAAATTACCTAATTTGAGGACTAAGTTGAGACGACCTAGTAGGTAAATTAAAATGTTCATACCTGGCTCGTGTGATATCGGATTTTTGTGTTCAAACATGCGAATCGAAGCTCACAACGCTAGCTATTCTATGGAACTAAAAAATCAAGATTTTGAAACTCAGGTCGAGAGATACGAAGAAATTAGCAATCTTGAGGAGGGAGTTGAGAGGAGCCCTTGAGTATATTAAAATATTTATACCTGGCTCGTGTGATATCGGATTTTTGTGTTCAAACATGCGAATCGAAGCTAACAACGCTAGCTATGACATGGTATTAAAAAATCAAGAGTTTGAAACTCAGGTGGAGAGACATGACGAAATTACCTAATTTGAGGAGTGAGTTGAGAGGAGCCCTTGAGTACATTAAAATGTTCATACCTGGCTCGTGTGATATCGGATTTTTGTGTTCAAACATGCGAATCGAAGCTAACAATACTAGCTATTATATGGACCTAAAAAATCAAGATTTTGAAACTTAGGTCGAGAGATATGAAGAAATTAGCAATCTTGAGGAGGGAGTTGAGAGGAGCCCTTGAGTACATTAAAATGTTCATACCTGGCGCGTGTGATATCGGATTTTTGTGTTCAAACATGCGAATCGAAGCTAACAACGGTAGCTATGATATGGAACTAAAAAATCAAGATTTTGAAACTCAGGTCGAGAGATATGAAGAAATTAGCAATCTTGAGGAGGGAGTTGAGAGGAGCCCTTGAGTACATTATTATGTTCATACCTGGCGCGTGTGATATCGGATTCAAAAATCATGATTTCGAAATTGAGGTCGAGAGACATGAAGAAATTAGCAATCTTGAGGAGGGAGTTGAGAGGAGCCCTTGAGTATATTAAAATGTTTATACCTGGCTCGTGTGATATCGGATTTTTGTGTTCAAACATGCGAATCGAAGCTAACAACGCTAGCTATGACATGGTATTAAAAAATCAAGAGTTTGAAACTCAGGTGGAGAGACATGACGAAATTACCTAATTTGAGGAGTGAGTTCGGAGGAGCCCTTGAGTACATTAAAATGTTCATACCTGGCTCGTGTGATATCGGATTTTTGTGTTCAAACATGCGAATCGAAGCTAACAATGCTAGCTATTATATGGAACTAAAAAATCAAGATTTTGAAACTCAGGTCGAGAGATATGAAGAAATTAGCAATCTTGAGGAGGGAGTTGAGAGGAGCCCTTGAGTACATTAAAATGTTCATACCTGGCGCGTGTGATATCGGATTTTTGTGTTCAAACATGCGAATCGAAGCTAACAATGCTAGCTATTATATGGAACTGAAAAATCAAGATTTTGAAACTCAGGTCGAGAGATATGAAGAAATTAGCAATCTTGAGGAGGGAGTTGAGAGGAGCCCTTGAGTACATTATTATGTTCATACCTGGCGCGTGTGATATCGGATTTTTGTGTTCAAACATGCGAATCGAAGCTAACAACACTAGCTATTCTATGGAACTAAAAAATCAAGATTTTGAAACTTAGGTCGAGAGATATGAAGAAATTAGCAATCTTGAGGAGGGAGTTGAGAGGAGCCCTTGAGTACATTAAAATGTTCATACCTGGCGCGTGTGATATCGGATTTTTGTGTTCAAACATGCGAATCGAAGCTAACAACGGTAGCTATGATATGGAACTAAAAAATCAAGATTTTGAAACTCAGGTCGAGAGATATGAAGAAATTAGCAATCTTGAGGAGGGAGTTGAGAGGAGCCCTTGAGTACATTATTATGTTCATACCTGGCGCGTGTGATATCGGATTCAAAAATCATGATTTCGAAATTGAGGTCGAGAGACATGAAGAAATTAGCAATCTTGAGGAGGGAGTTGAGAGGAGCCCTTGAGTATATTAAAATGTTTATACCTGGCTCGTGTGATATCGGATTTTTGTGTTCAAACATGCGAATCGAAGCTAACAACGCTAGCTATGACATGGTATTAAAAAATCAAGAGTTTGAAACTCAGGTGGAGAGACATGACGAAATTACCTAATTTGAGGAGTGAGTTCGGAGGAGCCCTTGAGTACATTAAAATGTTCATACCTGGCTCGTGTGATATCGGATTTTTGTGTTCAAACATGCGAATCGAAGCTAACAATGCTAGCTATTATATGGAACTAAAAAATCAAGATTTTGAAACTCAGGTCGAGAGATATGAAGAAATTAGCAATCTTGAGGAGGGAGTTGAGAGGAGCCCTTGAGTACATTAAAATGTTCATACCTGGCGCGTGTGATATCGGATTTTTGTGTTCAAACATGCGAATCGAAGCTAACAATGCTAGCTATTATATGGAACTAAAAAATCAAGATTTTGAAACTCAGGTCGAGAGATATGAAGAAATTAGCAATCTTGAGGAGGGAGTTGAGAGGAGCCCTTGAGTACATTATTATGTTCATACCTGGCGCGTGTGATATCGGATTTTTGTGTTCAAACATGCGAATCGAAGCTAACAACACTAGCTATTCTATGGAACTAAAAAATCAAGATTTTGAAACTCAGGTCGAGAGATATGAAGAAATTAGCAATCTTGAGGAGGGAGTTGAGAGGAGCCCTTGAGTACATTATTATGTTCATACCTGGCGCGTGTGATATCGGATTTTTGTGTTCAAACATGCGAATCGAAGCTCACAACGCTAGCTATTCTATGGAACTAAAAAATCAAGATTTTGAAACTCAGGTCGAGAGATATGAAGAAATTAGCAATCTTGAGGAGGGAGTTGAGAGGAGCCCTTGAGTAAATTAAAATGTTCATACCTGGCTCGTGTGATATCAGATTTTTGTGTTCAAACATGCGAATCGAAGCTCACAACGCTAGCTATGATATGGTATTAAAAAATCATGATTTTGAAATTGAGGTCGAGAGACATGAAGAAATTAGCAATCTTGAGGAGGGAGTTGAGAGGAGCCCTTGAGTAAATTAAAATGTTCATACCTGGCTCGTGTGATATCGGATTTTTGTGTTCAAACATGTGAATCGCAGCTAACAACGCTAGCTATGACATGGTATTAAGAAATCAAGATTTTGAAACTCAGGTCGAGAGACATGACGAAATTACCTAATTTGAGGAGGGAGTTGAGACGACCTAGTAGGTAAATTAAAATGTTCATACCTGGCTCGTGTGATATCGGATTTTTGTGTTCAAACATGCGAATCAAAGCTAACAACGCTAGCTATGATATGGAACTAAAAAATCAAGATTTTGAAACTCAGGTCGAGAGACATGACGAAATTACCAAATTGGAGGAGGGAGTTGAGAGGAGCCCTTGAGTATATTAAAATGTTCATACCTGGCGTGTGTGATATCGGATTTTTGTGTTCAAACATGCGAATCAAAGCTAACAACGCTAGCTATGACATGGTATTAAAAAATCAAGATTTTGAAACTCAGGTCGAGAGATATGAAGAAATTAGCAATCTTGAGGAGGGAGTTGAGAGGAGCCCTTGAGTAAATGAAAATGTTCATACCTGGCTCGTGTGATATCGGATTTTTGTGTTCAAACATGCGAATCGAAGCTAAAAACGCTAGCTATGATATGGTATTCAAAAATCATGATTTCGAAATTGAGGTCGAGAGACATGAAGAAATTAGCAATCTTGAGGAGGGAGTTGAGAGGAGCCCTTGAGTACATTAAAATGTTCATACCTGGCGCGTGTGATATCGGATTTTTGTGTTCAAACATGCGAATCGAAGCTAACAACGGTAGCTATGATATGGAACTAAAAAATCAAGATTTTGAAACTCAGGTCGAGAGATATGAAGAAATTAGCAATCTTGAGGAGGGAGTTGAGAGGAGCCCTTGAGTATATTAAAATGTTTATACCTCGCTCGTGTGATATCGCATTTTTGTGTTCAAACATGCGAATCGAAGCTAACAACGCTAGCTATGACATGGTATTAAAAAATCAAGATTTTGAAACTCAGGTCGAGAGACATGACGAAATTACCTAATTTGAGGAGTGAGTTGAGACGACCTAGTAGGTAAATTAAAATGTTCATACCTGGCTCGTGTGATATCGGATTTTTGTGTTCAAACATGTGAATCAAGCTAAAAACGCTAGCTATGATATGGTATTAAAAAATCAAGATTTTGAAACTCAGGTCGAGAGATATGAAGAAATTAGCAATCTTGAGGAGGGAGTTGAGAGGAGCCATTGAGTAAATTAAAATGTTCATACATGGCTCGTGTGATATCGGATTTTTGTGTTCAAACATGTGAACCGAAGCTAACAACGCCAGCTATTCTATGGAACTAAAAAATCAAGATTTTGAAACTCAGGTCGAGAGATATGAAGAAATTAGCAATCTTGAGGAGGGAGTTGAGAGGAGCCCTTGAGTATATTAAAATGTTTATACCTGGCTCGTGTGATATCGGATTTTTGTGTTCAAACATGCGCATCGAAGCTAACAACGCTAGCTATGACATGGTATTAAAAAATCAAGAGTTTGAAACTCAGGTGGAGAGACATGACGAAATTACCTAATTTGAGGAGTGAGTTGAGAGGAGCCCTTGAGTACATTAAAATGTTCATACCTGGCTCGTGTGATATCGGATTTTTGTGTTCAAACATGCGAATCGAAGCTAACAATGCTAGCTATTATATGGACCTAAAAAATCAAGATTTTGAAACTCAGGTCGAGAGATATGAAGAAATTAGCAATCTTGAGGAGGGAGTTGAGAGGAGCCCTTGAGTACATTAAAATGTTCATACCTGGCGCGTGTGATATCGGATTTTTGTGTTCAAACATGCGAATCGAAGCTCACAACGCTAGCTATTATATCGTATTAAAAAATCAAGATTTTGAAACTCAGGTCGAGAGATATGAAGAAATTAGCAATCTTGAGGAGGGAGTTGAGAGGAGCCCTTGAGTACATTAAAATGTTCATACCTGGCGCGTGTGATATCGGATTTTTGTGTTCAAACATGCGAATCGAAGCTAACAACACTAGCTATTCTATGGAACTAAAAAATCAAGATTTTGAAACTCAGGTCGAGAGATATGAAGAAATTAGCAATCTTGAGGAGGGAGTTGAGAGGAGCCCTTGAGTACATTATTATGTTCATACCTGGCGCGTGTGATATCGGATTTTTGTGTTCAAACATGCGAATCGAAGCTCACAACGCTAGCTATTCTATGGAACTAAAAAATCAAGATTTTGAAACTCAGGTCGAGAGATATGAAGAAATTAGCAATCTTGAGGAGGGAGTTGAGAGGAGCCCTTGAGTAAATTAAAATGTTCATACCTGGCTCGTGTGATATCAGATTTTTGTGTTCAAACATGCGAATCGAAGCTCACAACGCTAGCTATGATATGGTATTAAAAAATCATGATTTTGAAATTGAGGTCGAGAGACATGAAGAAATTAGCAATCTTGAGGAGGGAGTTGAGAGGAGCCCTTGAGTAAATTAAAATGTTCATACCTGGCTCGTGTGATATCGGATTTTTGTGTTCAAACATGTGAATCGCAGCTAACAACGCTAGCTATGACATGGTATTAAGAAATCAAGATTTTGAAACTCAGGTCGAGAGACATGACGAAATTACCTAATTTGAGGAGGGAGTTGAGACGACCTAGTAGGTAAATTAAAATGTTCATACCTGGCTCGTGTGATATCGGATTTTTGTGTTCAAACATGCGAATCAAAGCTAACAACGCTAGCTATGATATGGAACTAAAAAATCAAGATTTTGAAACTCAGGTCGAGAGACATGACGAAATTACCAAATTGGAGGAGGGAGTTGAGAGGAGCCCTTGAGTATATTAAAATGTTCATACCTGGCGTGTGTGATATCGGATTTTTGTGTTCAAACATGCGAATCAAAGCTAACAACGCTAGCTATGACATGGTATTAAAAAATCAAGATTTTGAAACTCAGGTCGAGAGATATGAAGAAATTAGCAATCTTGAGGAGGGAGTTGAGAGGAGCCCTTGAGTAAATGAAAATGTTCATACCTGGCTCGTGTGATATCGGATTTTTGTGTTCAAACATGCGAATCGAAGCTAAAAACGCTAGCTATGATATGGTATTCAAAAATCATGATTTCGAAATTGAGGTCGAGAGACATGAAGAAATTAGCAATCTTGAGGAGGGAGTTGAGAGGAGCCCTTGAGTACATTAAAATGTTCATACCTGGCGCGTGTGATATCGGATTTTTGTGTTCAAACATGCGAATCGAAGCTAACAACGGTAGCTATGATATGGAACTAAAAAATCAAGATTTTGAAACTCAGGTCGAGAGATATGAAGAAATTAGCAATCTTGAGGAGGGAGTTGAGAGGAGCCCTTGAGTATATTAAAATGTTTATACCTCGCTCGTGTGATATCGCATTTTTGTGTTCAAACATGCGAATCGAAGCTAACAACGCTAGCTATGACATGGTATTAAAAAATCAAGATTTTGAAACTCAGGTCGAGAGACATGACGAAATTACCTAATTTGAGGAGTGAGTTGAGACGACCTAGTAGGTAAATTAAAATGTTCATACCTGGCTCGTGTGATATCGGATTTTTGTGTTCAAACATGTGAATCAAGCTAAAAACGCTAGCTATGATATGGTATTAAAAAATCAAGATTTTGAAACTCAGGTCGAGAGATATGAAGAAATTAGCAATCTTGAGGAGGGAGTTGAGAGGAGCCATTGAGTAAATTAAAATGTTCATACATGGCTCGTGTGATATCGGATTTTTGTGTTCAAACATGTGAACCGAAGCTAACAACGCCAGCTATTCTATGGAACTAAAAAATCAAGATTTTGAAACTCAGGTCGAGAGATATGAAGAAATTAGCAATCTTGAGGAGGGAGTTGAGAGGAGCCCTTGAGTATATTAAAATGTTTATACCTGGCTCGTGTGATATCGGATTTTTGTGTTCAAACATGCGCATCGAAGCTAACAACGCTAGCTATGACATGGTATTAAAAAATCAAGAGTTTGAAACTCAGGTGGAGAGACATGACGAAATTACCTAATTTGAGGAGTGAGTTGAGAGGAGCCCTTGAGTACATTAAAATGTTCATACCTGGCTCGTGTGATATCGGATTTTTGTGTTCAAACATGCGAATCGAAGCTAACAATGCTAGCTATTATATGGACCTAAAAAATCAAGATTTTGAAACTCAGGTCGAGAGATATGAAGAAATTAGCAATCTTGAGGAGGGAGTTGAGAGGAGCCCTTGAGTACATTAAAATGTTCATACCTGGCGCGTGTGATATCGGATTTTTGTGTTCAAACATGCGAATCGAAGCTCACAACGCTAGCTATTATATCGTATTAAAAAATCAAGATTTTGAAACTCAGGTCGAGAGATATGAAGAAATTAGCAATCTTGAGGAGGGAGTTGAGAGGAGCCCTTGAGTACATTAAAATGTTCATACCTGGCGCGTGTGATATCGGATTTTTGTGTTCAAACATGCGAATCGAAGCTATCAACACTAGCTATTCTATGGAACTAAAAAATCAAGATTTTGAAACTCAGGTCGAGAGATATGAAGAAATTAGCAATCTTGAGGAGGGAGTTGAGAGGAGCCCTTGAGTAAATTAAAATGTTCATACCTGGCTCGTGTGATATCGGATTTTTGTGTTCAAACATGCGAATCGAAGCTAACAACGCTAGCTATGACATGGTATTAAAAAATCAAGAGTTTGAAACTCAGGTGGAGAGACATGACGAAATTACCTAATTTGAGGAGTGAGTTGAGAGGAGCCCTTGAGTACATTAAAATGTTCATACCTGGCTCGTGTAATATCGGATTTTTGTGTTCAAACATGCGAATCGAAGCTAACAATGCTAGCTATTATATGGACCTAAAAAATCAAGATTTTGAAACTCAGGTCGAGAGATATGAAGAAATTAGCAATCTTGAGGAGGGAGTTGAGAGGAGCCCTTGAGTACATTAAAATGTTCATACCTGGCGCGTGTGATATCGGATTTTTGTGTTCAAACATGCGAATCGAAGCTAACAACGGTAGCTATGATATGGAACTAAAAAATCAAGATTTTGAAACTCAGGTCGAGAGACATGAAGAAATTAGCAATCTTGAGGAGGGAGTTGAGAGGAGCCCTTGAGTATATTAAAATGTTTATACCTGGCTCGTGTGATATCGGATTTTTGTGTTCAAACATGCGAATCGAAGCTAACAATGCTAGCTATTATATGGAACTAAAAAATCAAGATTTTGAAACTCAGGTCGAGAGATATGAAGAAATTAGCAATCTTGAGGAGGGAGTTGAGAGGAGCCCTTGAGTACATTAAAATGTTCATACCTGGCGCGTGTGATATCGGATTTTTGTGTTCAAACATGCGAATCGAAGCTAACAACGCTAGCTATTATATGGAACTAAAAAATCAAGATTTTGAAACTCAGGTCGAGAGATATGAAGAAATTAGCAATCTTGAGGAGGGAGTTGGGAGGAGCCCTTGAGTAAATTAAAATGTTCATACCTGGCTCGTGTGATATCGGATTTTTGTGTTCAAACATGCGAATCGAAGCTCACAACGCTAGCTATGATATGGTATTAAAAAATCATGATTTTGAAATTGAGGTCGAGAGACATGAAGAAATTAGCAATCTTGAGGAGGAAGTTGAAAGGAGCCCTTCAGTAAATTAAAATGTTCATACCTGGCTCGTGTGATATCGGATTTTTGTGTTCAAACATGTGAACGCAGCTAACAACGCTAGCTATGACATGGTATTAAGAAATCAAGATTTTGAAACTCAGGTCGAGAGATATTACGAAATTACCTACTTTGAGGAGGGAGTTGAGACGACCTAGTAGGTAAATTAAAATGTTCATACCTGGCTCGTGTGATATCGGATTTTTGTGTTCAAACATGCGAATCGAAGCTAACAACGCTAGCTATTATATGGAACGAAAAAATCAAGATTTTGAGACTCAGGTCGAGAGATATGAAGAAATTAGCAATCTTGAGGAGGGAGTTGAGAGGAGCACTTGAGTATATTAAAATGTTTATACCTGGCTCGTGTGATATCGGATTTTTGTGTTCAAACATGCGAATCGAAGCTAACAATGCTAGCTATTATATGGAACTAAAAAATCAAGATTTTGAAACTCAGGTCGAGAGATATGAAGAAATTAGCAATCTTGAGGAGGGAGTTGAGAGGAGCCCTTGAGTACATTATTATGTTCATACCTGGCGCGTGTGATATCGGATTTTTGTGTTCAAACATGCGAATCGAAGCTAACAACACTAGCTATTCTATGGAACTAAAAAATCAAGATTTTGAAACTCAGGTCGAGAGATATGAAGAAATTAGCAATCTTGAGGAGGGAGTTGAGAGGAGCCCTTGAGTACATTATTATGTTCATACCTGGCGCGTGTGATATCGGATTTTTGTGTTCAAACATGCGAATCGAAGCTATCAACACTAGCTATTCTATGGAACTAAAAAATCAAGATTTTGAAACTCAGGTCGAGAGATATGAAGAAATTAGCAATCTTGAGGAGGGAGTTGAGAGGAGCCCTTGAGTAAATTAAAATGTTCATACCTGGCTCGTGTGATATCGGATTTTTGTGTTCAAACATGCGAATCGAAGCTAACAACGCTAGCTATGACATGGTATTAAAAAATCAAGAGTTTGAAACTCAGGTGGAGAGACATGACGAAATTACCTAATTTGAGGAGTGAGTTGAGAGGAGCCCTTGAGTACATTAAAATGTTCATACCTGGCTCGTGTAATATCGGATTTTTGTGTTCAAACATGCGAATCGAAGCTAACAATGCTAGCTATTATATGGACCTAAAAAATCAAGATTTTGAAACTCAGGTCGAGAGATATGAAGAAATTAGCAATCTTGAGGAGGGAGTTGAGAGGAGCCCTTGAGTACATTAAAATGTTCATACCTGGCGCGTGTGATATCGGATTTTTGTGTTCAAACATGCGAATCGAAGCTAACAACGGTAGCTATGATATGGAACTAAAAAATCAAGATTTTGAAACTCAGGTCGAGAGACATGAAGAAATTAGCAATCTTGAGGAGGGAGTTGAGAGGAGCCCTTGAGTATATTAAAATGTTTATACCTGGCTCGTGTGATATCGGATTTTTGTGTTCAAACATGCGAATCGAAGCTAACAATGCTAGCTATTATATGGAACTAAAAAATCAAGATTTTGAAACTCAGGTCGAGAGATATGAAGAAATTAGCAATCTTGAGGAGGGAGTTGAGAGGAGCCCTTGAGTACATTAAAATGTTCATACCTGGCGCGTGTGATATCGGATTTTTGTGTTCAAACATGCGAATCGAAGCTAACAACGCTAGCTATTATATGGAACTAAAAAATCAAGATTTTGAAACTCAGGTCGAGAGATATGAAGAAATTAGCAATCTTGAGGAGGGAGTTGGGAGGAGCCCTTGAGTAAATTAAAATGTTCATACCTGGCTCGTGTGATATCGGATTTTTGTGTTCAAACATGCGAATCGAAGCTCACAACGCTAGCTATGATATGGTATTAAAAAATCATGATTTTGAAATTGAGGTCGAGAGACATGAAGAAATTAGCAATCTTGAGGAGGAAGTTGAAAGGAGCCCTTCAGTAAATTAAAATGTTCATACCTGGCTCGTGTGATATCGGATTTTTGTGTTCAAACATGTGAACGCAGCTAACAACGCTAGCTATGACATGGTATTAAGAAATCAAGATTTTGAAACTCAGGTCGAGAGATATTACGAAATTACCTACTTTGAGGAGGGAGTTGAGACGACCTAGTAGGTAAATTAAAATGTTCATACCTGGCTCGTGTGATATCGGATTTTTGTGTTCAAACATGCGAATCGAAGCTAACAACGCTAGCTATTATATGGAACTAAAAAATCAAGATTTTGAGACTCAGGTCGAGCGATATGAAGAAATTAGCAATCTTGAGGAGGGAGTTGAGAGGAGCACTTGAGTATATTAAAATGTTTATACCTGGCTCGTGTGATATCGGATTTTTGTGTTCAAACATGCGAATCGAAGCTAACAATGCTAGCTATTATATGGAACTAAAAAATCAAGATTTTGAAACTCAGGTCGAGAGATATGAAGAAATTAGCAATCTTGAGGAGGGAGTTGAGAGGAGCCCTTGAGTACATTATTATGTTCATACCTGGCGCGTGTGATATCGGATTTTTGTGTTCAAACATGCGAATCGAAGCTAACAACACTAGCTATTCTATGGAACTAAAAAATCAAGATTTTGAAACTCAGGTCGAGAGATATGAAGAAATTAGCAATCTTGAGGAGGGAGTTGAGAGGAGCCCTTGAGTACATTATTATGTTCATACCTGGCGCGTGTGATATCGGATTTTTGTGTTCAAACATGCGAATCGAAGCTCACAACGCTAGCTATTCTATGGAAATAAAAAATCAAGATTTTGAAACTCAGGTCGAGAGATATGAAGAAATTAGCAATCTTGAGGAGGGAGTTGAGAGGAGCCCTTGAGTAAATTAAAATGTTCATACCTGGCTCGTGTGATATCGGATTTTTGTGTTCAAACATGCGAATCGAAGCTCACAACGCTAGCTATGATATGGTATTAAAAAATCATGATTTTGAAATTGAGGTCGAGAGACATGAAGAAATTAGCAATCTTGAGGAGGGAGTTGAGAGGAGCCCTTGAGTAAATTAAAATGTTCATACCTGGCTCGTGTGATATCGGATTTTTGTGTTCAAACATGTGAATCGCAGCTAACAACGCTAGCTATGACATGGTATTAAGAAATCAAGATTTTGAAACTCAGGTCGAGAGACATGACGAAATTACCTAATTTGAGGAGGGAGTTGAGACGACCTAGTAGGTAAATTAAAATGTTCATACCTGGCTCGTGTGATATCGGATTTTTGTGTTCAAACATGCGAATCAAAGCTAACAACGCTAGCTATGATATGGAACTAAAAAATCAAGATTTTGAAACTCAGGTCGAGAGACATGACGAAATTACCAAATTGGAGGAGGGAGTTGAGAGGAGCCCTTGAGTATATTAAAATGTTCATACCTGGCGTGTGTGATATCGGATTTTTGTGTTCAAACATGCGAATCAAAGCTAACAACGCTAGCTATGACATGGTATTAAAAAATCAAGATTTTGAAACTCAGGTCGAGAGATATGAAGAAATTAGCAATCTTGAGGAGGGAGTTGAGAGGAGCCCTTGAGTAAATGAAAATGTTCATACCTGGCTCGTGTGATATCGGATTTTTGTGTTCAAACATGCGAATCGAAGCTAAAAACGCTAGCTATGATATGGTATTCAAAAATCATGATTTCGAAATTGAGGTCGAGAGACATGAAGAAATTAGCAATCTTGAGGAGGGAGTTGAGAGGAGCCCTTGAGTACATTAAAATGTTCATACCTGGCGCGTGTGATATCGGATTTTTGTGTTCAAACATGCGAATCGAAGCTAACAACGGTAGCTATGATATGGAACTAAAAAATCAAGATTTTGAAACTCAGGTCGAGAGATATGAAGAAATTAGCAATCTTGAGGAGGGAGTTGAGAGGAGCCCTTGAGTACATTAAAATGTTCATACCTGGCGCGTGTGATATCGGATTTTTGTGTTCAAACATGCGAATCGAAGCTAACAATGCTAGCTATTATATGGAACTAAAAAATCAAGATTTTGAAACTCAGGTCGAGAGATATGAAGAAATTAGCAATCTTGAGGAGGGAGTTGAGAGGAGCCCTTGAGTACATTATTATGTTCATACCTGGCGCGTGTGATATCGGATTTTTGTGTTCAAACATGCGAATCGAAGCTAACAACGGTAGCTATTCTATGGAACTAAAAAATCAAGATTTTGAAACTTAGGTCGAGAGATATGAAGAAATTAGCAATCTTGAGGAGGGAGTTGAGAGGAGCCCTTGAGTACATTAAAATGTTCATACCTGGCGCGTGTGATATCGGATTTTTGTGTTCAAACATGCGAATCGTAGCTAACAACGGTAGCTATGATATGGAACTAAAAAATCAAGATTTTGAAACTCAGGTCGAGAGATATGAAGAAATTAGCAATCTTGAGGAGGGAGTTGAGAGGAGCCCTTGAGTACATTATTATGTTCATACCTGGCGCGTGTGATATCGGATTCAAAAATCATGATTTCGAAATTGAGGTCGAGAGACATGAAGAAATTAGCAATCTTGAGGAGGGAGTTGAGAGGAGCCCTTGAGTATATTAAAATGTTTATACCTGGCTCGTGTGATATCGGATTTTTGTGTTCAAACATGCGAATCGAAGCTAACAACGCTAGCTATGACATGGTATTAAAAAATCAAGAGTTTGAAACTCAGGTGGAGAGACATGACGAAATTACCTAATTTGAGGAGTGAGTTCGGAGGAGCCCTTGAGTACATTAAAATGTTCATACCTGGCTCGTGTGATATCGGATTTTTGTGTTCAAACATGCGAATCGAAGCTAACAATGCTAGCTATTATATGGAACTAAAAAATCAAGATTTTGAAACTCAGGTCGAGAGATATGAAGAAATTAGCAATCTTGAGGAGGGAGTTGAGAGGAGCCCTTGAGTACATTAAAATGTTCATACCTGGCGCGTGTGATATCGGATTTTTGTGTTCAAACATGCGAATCGAAGCTAACAATGCTAGCTATTATATGGAACTAAAAAATCAAGATTTTGAAACTCAGGTCGAGAGATATGAAGAAATTAGCAATCTTGAGGAGGGAGTTGAGAGGAGCCCTTGAGTACATTATTATGTTCATACCTGGCGCGTGTGATATCGGATTTTTGTGTTCAAACATGCGAATCGAAGCTAACAACACTAGCTATTCTATGGAACTAAAAAATCAAGATTTTGAAACTTAGGTCGAGAGATATGAAGAAATTAGCAATCTTGAGGAGGGAGTTGAGAGGAGCCCTTGAGTACATTAAAATGTTCATACCTGGCGCGTGTGATATCGGATTTTTGTGTTCAAACATGCGAATCGAAGCTAACAACGGTAGCTATGATATGGAACTAAAAAATCAAGATTTTGAAACTCAGGTCGAGAGATATGAAGAAATTAGCAATCTTGAGGAGGGAGTTGAGAGGAGCCCTTGAGTACATTAAAATGTTCATACCTGGCGCGTGTGATATCGGATTTTTGTGTTCAAACATGCGAATCGAAGCTAACAATGCTAGCTATTATATGGAACTGAAAAATCAAGATTTTGAAACTCAGGTCGAGAGATATGAAGAAATTAGCAATCTTGAGGAGGGAGTTGAGAGGAGCCCTTGAGTACATTATTATGTTCATACCTGGCGCGTGTGATATCGGATTTTTGTGTTCAAACATGCGAATCGAAGCTAACAACACTAGCTATTCTATGGAACTAAAAAATCAAGATTTTGAAACTTAGGTCGAGAGATATGAAGAAATTAGCAATCTTGAGGAGGGAGTTGAGAGGAGCCCTTGAGTACATTAAAATGTTCATACCTGGCGCGTGTGATATCGGATTTTTGTGTTCAAACATGCGAATCGAAGCTAACAACGGTAGCTATGATATGGAACTAAAAAATCAAGATTTTGAAACTCAGGTCGAGAGATATGAAGAAATTAGCAATCTTGAGGAGGGAGTTGAGAGGAGCCCTTGAGTACATTATTATGTTCATACCTGGCGCGTGTGATATCGGATTCAAAAATCATGATTTCGAAATTGAGGTCGAGAGACATGAAGAAATTAGCAATCTTGAGGAGGGAGTTGAGAGGAGCCCTTGAGTATATTAAAATGTTTATACCTGGCTCGTGTGATATCGGATTTTTGTGTTCAAACATGCGAATCGAAGCTAACAACGCTAGCTATGACATGGTATTAAAAAATCAAGAGTTTGAAACTCAGGTGGAGAGACATGACGAAATTACCTAATTTGAGGAGTGAGTTCGGAGGAGCCCTTGAGTACATTAAAATGTTCATACCTGGCTCGTGTGATATCGGATTTTTGTGTTCAAACATGCGAATCGAAGCTAACAATGCTAGCTATTATATGGAACTAAAAAATCAAGATTTTGAAACTCAGGTCGAGAGATATGAAGAAATTAGCAATCTTGAGGAGGGAGTTGAGAGGAGCCCTTGAGTACATTAAAATGTTCATACCTGGCGCGTGTGATATCGGATTTTTGTGTTCAAACATGCGAATCGAAGCTAACAACGGTAGCTATGATATGGAACTAAAAAATCAAGATTTTGAAACTCAGGTCGAGAGACATGAAGAAATTAGCAATCTTGAGGAGGGAGTTGAGAGGAGCCCTTCAGTATATTAAAATGTTTATACCTGGCTCGTGTGATATCGGATTTTTGTGTTCAAACATGCGAATCGAAGCTAACAATGCTAGCTATTATATGGAACTAAAAAATCAAGATTTTGAAACTCAGGTCGAGAGATATGAAGAAATTAGCAATCTTGAGGAGGGAGTTGAGAGGAGCCCTTGAGTACATTAAAATGTTCATACCTGGCGCGTGTGATATCGGATTTTTGTGTTCAAACATGCGAATCGAAGCTAACAACGCTAGCTATTATATGGAACTAAAAAATCAAGATTGTGAAACTCAGGTCGAGAGATATGAAGAAATTAGCAATCTTGAGGAGGGAGTTGAGAGGAGCCCTTGAGTAAATTAAAATGTTCATACCTGGCTCGTGTGATATCGGATTTTTGTGTTCAAACATGCGAATCGAAGCTCACAACGCTAGCTATGATATGGTATTAAAAAATCATGATTTTGAAATTGAGGTCGAGAGACATGAAGAAATTAGCAATCTTGAGGAGGGAGTTGAGAGGAGCCCTTCAGTACATTAAAATGTTCATACCTGGCACGTGTGATATCGGATTTTTGTGTTCAAACATGCGAATCGAAGCTAACAACGGTAGCTATGATATGGAACTAAAAAATCAAGATTTTGAAACTCAGGTCGAGAGACATGAAGAAATTAGCAATCTTGAGGAGGGAGTTGAGAGGAGCCCTTCAGTATATTAAAATGTTTATACCTGGCTCGTGTGATATCGGATTTTTGTGTTCAAACATGCGAATCGAAGCTAACAATGCTAGCTATTATATGGAACTAAAAAATCAAGATTTTGAAACTCAGGTCGAGAGATATGAAGAAATTAGCAATCTTGAGGAGGGAGTTGAGAGGAGCCCTTGAGTACATTAAAATGTTCATACCTGGCGCGTGTGATATCGGATTTTTGTGTTCAAACATGCGAATCGAAGCTAACAACGCTAGCTATGACATGGTATTAAGAAATCAAGATTTTGAAACTCAGGTCGAGAGATATTACGAAATTACCTACTTTGAGGAGGGAGTTGAGACGACCTAGTAGGTAAATTAAAATGTTCATACCTGGCTCGTGTGATATCGGATTTTTGTGTTCAAACATGCGAATCGAAGCTAACAACGCTAGCTATTATATGGAACTAAAAAAGCAAGATTTTGAGACTCAGGTCGAGAGATATGAAGAAATTAGCAATCTTGAGGAGGGAGTTGAGAGGAGCACTTGAGTATATTAAAATGTTTATACCTGGCTCGTGTGATATCGGATTTTTGTGTTCAAACATGCGAATCGAAGCTAACAACGCTAGCTATGACATGTTATTAAAAAATCAAGATTTTGAAACTCAGGTAGAGAGACATGACGAAATTACCTAATTTGAGGACTAAGTTGAGACGACCTAGTAGGTAAATTAAAATGTTCATACCTGGCTCGTGTGATATCGGATTTTTGTGTTCAAACATGCGAATCGAAGCTCACAACGCTAGCTATTCTATGGAACTAAAAAATCAAGATTTTGAAACTCAGGTCGAGAGATACGAAGAAATTAGCAATCTTGAGGAGGGAGTTGAGAGGAGCCCTTGAGTATATTAAAATATTTATACCTGGCTCGTGTGATATCGGATTTTTGTGTTCAAACATGCGAATCGAAGCTAACAACGCTAGCTATGACATGGTATTAAAAAATCAAGAGTTTGAAACTCAGGTGGAGAGACATGACGAAATTACCTAATTTGAGGAGTGAGTTGAGAGGAGCCCTTGAGTACATTAAAATGTTCATACCTGGCTCGTGTGATATCGGATTTTTGTGTTCAAACATGCGAATCGAAGCTAACAATACTAGCTATTATATGGACCTAAAAAATCAAGATTTTGAAACTTAGGTCGAGAGATATGAAGAAATTAGCAATCTTGAGGAGGGAGTTGAGAGGAGCCCTTGAGTACATTAAAATGTTCATACCTGGCGCGTGTGATATCGGATTTTTGTGTTCAAACATGCGAATCGAAGCTAACAACGGTAGCTATGATATGGAACTAAAAAATCAAGATTTTGAAACTCAGGTCGAGAGATATGAAGAAATTAGCAATCTTGAGGAGGGAGTTGAGAGGAGCCCTTGAGTACATTATTATGTTCATACCTGGCGCGTGTGATATCGGATTCAAAAATCATGATTTCGAAATTGAGGTCGAGAGACATGAAGAAATTAGCAATCTTGAGGAGGGAGTTGAGAGGAGCCCTTGAGTATATTAAAATGTTTATACCTGGCTCGTGTGATATCGGATTTTTGTGTTCAAACATGCGAATCGAAGCTAACAACGCTAGCTATGACATGGTATTAAAAAATCAAGAGTTTGAAACTCAGGTGGAGAGACATGACGAAATTACCTAATTTGAGGAGTGAGTTCGGAGGAGCCCTTGAGTACATTAAAATGTTCATACCTGGCTCGTGTGATATCGGATTTTTGTGTTCAAACATGCGAATCGAAGCTAACAATGCTAGCTATTATATGGAACTAAAAAATCAAGATTTTGAAACTCAGGTCGAGAGATATGAAGAAATTAGCAATCTTGAGGAGGGAGTTGAGAGGAGCCCTTGAGTACATTAAAATGTTCATACCTGGCGCGTGTGATATCGGATTTTTGTGTTCAAACATGCGAATCGAAGCTAACAATGCTAGCTATTATATGGAACTGAAAAATCAAGATTTTGAAACTCAGGTCGAGAGATATGAAGAAATTAGCAATCTTGAGGAGGGAGTTGAGAGGAGCCCTTGAGTACATTATTATGTTCATACCTGGCGCGTGTGATATCGGATTTTTGTGTTCAAACATGCGAATCGAAGCTAACAACACTAGCTATTCTATGGAACTAAAAAATCAAGATTTTGAAACTTAGGTCGAGAGATATGAAGAAATTAGCAATCTTGAGGAGGGAGTTGAGAGGAGCCCTTGAGTACATTAAAATGTTCATACCTGGCGCGTGTGATATCGGATTTTTGTGTTCAAACATGCGAATCGAAGCTAACAACGGTAGCTATGATATGGAACTAAAAAATCAAGATTTTGAAACTCAGGTCGAGAGATATGAAGAAATTAGCAATCTTGAGGAGGGAGTTGAGAGGAGCCCTTGAGTACATTATTATGTTCATACCTGGCGCGTGTGATATCGGATTCAAAAATCATGATTTCGAAATTGAGGTCGAGAGACATGAAGAAATTAGCAATCTTGAGGAGGGAGTTGAGAGGAGCCCTTGAGTATATTAAAATGTTTATACCTGGCTCGTGTGATATCGGATTTTTGTGTTCAAACATGCGAATCGAAGCTAACAACGCTAGCTATGACATGGTATTAAAAAATCAAGAGTTTGAAACTCAGGTGGAGAGACATGACGAAATTACCTAATTTGAGGAGTGAGTTCGGAGGAGCCCTTGAGTACATTAAAATGTTCATACCTGGCTCGTGTGATATCGGATTTTTGTGTTCAAACATGCGAATCGAAGCTAACAATGCTAGCTATTATATGGAACTAAAAAATCAAGATTTTGAAACTCAGGTCGAGAGATATGAAGAAATTAGCAATCTTGAGGAGGGAGTTGAGAGGAGCCCTTGAGTACATTAAAATGTTCATACCTGGCGCGTGTGATATCGGATTTTTGTGTTCAAACATGCGAATCGAAGCTAACAATGCTAGCTATTATATGGAACTAAAAAATCAAGATTTTGAAACTCAGGTCGAGAGATATGAAGAAATTAGCAATCTTGAGGAGGGAGTTGAGAGGAGCCCTTGAGTACATTATTATGTTCATACCTGGCGCGTGTGATATCGGATTTTTGTGTTCAAACATGCGAATCGAAGCTAACAACACTAGCTATTCTATGGAACTAAAAAATCAAGATTTTGAAACTCAGGTCGAGAGATATGAAGAAATTAGCAATCTTGAGGAGGGAGTTGAGAGGAGCCCTTGAGTACATTATTATGTTCATACCTGGCGCGTGTGATATCGGATTTTTGTGTTCAAACATGCGAATCGAAGCTCACAACGCTAGCTATTCTATGGAACTAAAAAATCAAGATTTTGAAACTCAGGTCGAGAGATATGAAGAAATTAGCAATCTTGAGGAGGGAGTTGAGAGGAGCCCTTGAGTAAATTAAAATGTTCATACCTGGCTCGTGTGATATCAGATTTTTGTGTTCAAACATGCGAATCGAAGCTCACAACGCTAGCTATGATATGGTATTAAAAAATCATGATTTTGAAATTGAGGTCGAGAGACATGAAGAAATTAGCAATCTTGAGGAGGGAGTTGAGAGGAGCCCTTGAGTAAATTAAAATGTTCATACCTGGCTCGTGTGATATCGGATTTTTGTGTTCAAACATGTGAATCGCAGCTAACAACGCTAGCTATGACATGGTATTAAGAAATCAAGATTTTGAAACTCAGGTCGAGAGACATGACGAAATTACCTAATTTGAGGAGGGAGTTGAGACGACCTAGTAGGTAAATTAAAATGTTCATACCTGGCTCGTGTGATATCGGATTTTTGTGTTCAAACATGCGAATCAAAGCTAACAACGCTAGCTATGATATGGAACTAAAAAATCAAGATTTTGAAACTCAGGTCGAGAGACATGACGAAATTACCAAATTGGAGGAGGGAGTTGAGAGGAGCCCTTGAGTATATTAAAATGTTCATACCTGGCGTGTGTGATATCGGATTTTTGTGTTCAAACATGCGAATCAAAGCTAACAACGCTAGCTATGACATGGTATTAAAAAATCAAGATTTTGAAACTCAGGTCGAGAGATATGAAGAAATTAGCAATCTTGAGGAGGGAGTTGAGAGGAGCCCTTGAGTAAATGAAAATGTTCATACCTGGCTCGTGTGATATCGGATTTTTGTGTTCAAACATGCGAATCGAAGCTAAAAACGCTAGCTATGATATGGTATTCAAAAATCATGATTTCGAAATTGAGGTCGAGAGACATGAAGAAATTAGCAATCTTGAGGAGGGAGTTGAGAGGAGCCCTTGAGTACATTAAAATGTTCATACCTGGCGCGTGTGATATCGGATTTTTGTGTTCAAACATGCGAATCGAAGCTAACAACGGTAGCTATGATATGGAACTAAAAAATCAAGATTTTGAAACTCAGGTCGAGAGATATGAAGAAATTAGCAATCTTGAGGAGGGAGTTGAGAGGAGCCCTTGAGTATATTAAAATGTTTATACCTCGCTCGTGTGATATCGCATTTTTGTGTTCAAACATGCGAATCGAAGCTAACAACGCTAGCTATGACATGGTATTAAAAAATCAAGATTTTGAAACTCAGGTCGAGAGACATGACGAAATTACCTAATTTGAGGAGTGAGTTGAGACGACCTAGTAGGTAAATTAAAATGTTCATACCTGGCTCGTGTGATATCGGATTTTTGTGTTCAAACATGTGAATCAAGCTAAAAACGCTAGCTATGATATGGTATTAAAAAATCAAGATTTTGAAACTCAGGTCGAGAGATATGAAGAAATTAGCAATCTTGAGGAGGGAGTTGAGAGGAGCCATTGAGTAAATTAAAATGTTCATACATGGCTCGTGTGATATCGGATTTTTGTGTTCAAACATGTGAACCGAAGCTAACAACGCTAGCTATTCTATGGAACTAAAAAATCAAGATTTTGAAACTCAGGTCGAGAGATATGAAGAAATTAGCAATCTTGAGGAGGGAGTTGAGAGGAGCCCTTGAGTATATTAAAATGTTTATACCTGGCTCGTGTGATATCGGATTTTTGTGTTCAAACATGCGCATCGAAGCTAACAACGCTAGCTATGACATGGTATTAAAAAATCAAGAGTTTGAAACTCAGGTGGAGAGACATGACGAAATTACCTAATTTGAGGAGTGAGTTGAGAGGAGCCCTTGAGTACATTAAAATGTTCATACCTGGCTCGTGTGATATCGGATTTTTGTGTTCAAACATGCGAATCGAAGCTAACAATGCTAGCTATTATATGGACCTAAAAAATCAAGATTTTGAAACTCAGGTCGAGAGATATGAAGAAATTAGCAATCTTGAGGAGGGAGTTGAGAGGAGCCCTTGAGTACATTAAAATGTTCATACCTGGCGCGTGTGATATCGGATTTTTGTGTTCAAACATGCGAATCGAAGCTCACAACGCTAGCTATTATATCGTATTAAAAAATCAAGATTTTGAAACTCAGGTCGAGAGATATGAAGAAATTAGCAATCTTGAGGAGGGAGTTGAGAGGAGCCCTTGAGTACATTAAAATGTTCATACCTGGCGCGTGTGATATCGGATTTTTGTGTTCAAACATGCGAATCGAAGCTATCAACACTAGCTATTCTATGGAACTAAAAAATCAAGATTTTGAAACTCAGGTCGAGAGATATGAAGAAATTAGCAATCTTGAGGAGGGAGTTGAGAGGAGCCCTTGAGTAAATTAAAATGTTCATACCTGGCTCGTGTGATATCGGATTTTTGTGTTCAAACATGCGAATCGAAGCTAACAACGCTAGCTATGACATGGTATTAAAAAATCAAGAGTTTGAAACTCAGGTGGAGAGACATGACGAAATTACCTAATTTGAGGAGTGAGTTGAGAGGAGCCCTTGAGTACATTAAAATGTTCATACCTGGCTCGTGTAATATCGGATTTTTGTGTTCAAACATGCGAATCGAAGCTAACAATGCTAGCTATTATATGGACCTAAAAAATCAAGATTTTGAAACTCAGGTCGAGAGATATGAAGAAATTAGCAATCTTGAGGAGGGAGTTGAGAGGAGCCCTTGAGTACATTAAAATGTTCATACCTGGCGCGTGTGATATCGGATTTTTGTGTTCAAACATGCGAATCGAAGCTAACAACGGTAGCTATGATATGGAACTAAAAAATCAAGATTTTGAAACTCAGGTCGAGAGACATGAAGAAATTAGCAATCTTGAGGAGGGAGTTGAGAGGAGCCCTTGAGTATATTAAAATGTTTATACCTGGCTCGTGTGATATCGGATTTTTGTGTTCAAACATGCGAATCGAAGCTAACAATGCTAGCTATTATATGGAACTAAAAAATCAAGATTTTGAAACTCAGGTCGAGAGATATGAAGAAATTAGCAATCTTGAGGAGGGAGTTGAGAGGAGCCCTTGAGTACATTAAAATGTTCATACCTGGCGCGTGTGATATCGGATTTTTGTGTTCAAACATGCGAATCGAAGCTAACAACGCTAGCTATTATATGGAACTAAAAAATCAAGATTTTGAAACTCAGGTCGAGAGATATGAAGAAATTAGCAATCTTGAGGAGGGAGTTGGGAGGAGCCCTTGAGTAAATTAAAATGTTCATACCTGGCTCGTGTGATATCGGATTTTTGTGTTCAAACATGCGAATCGAAGCTCACAACGCTAGCTATGATATGGTATTAAAAAATCATGATTTTGAAATTGAGGTCGAGAGACATGAAGAAATTAGCAATCTTGAGGAGGAAGTTGAAAGGAGCCCTTCAGTAAATTAAAATGTTCATACCTGGCTCGTGTGATATCGGATTTTTGTGTTCAAACATGTGAACGCAGCTAACAACGCTAGCTATGACATGGTATTAAGAAATCAAGATTTTGAAACTCAGGTCGAGAGATATTACGAAATTACCTACTTTGAGGAGGGAGTTGAGACGACCTAGTAGGTAAATTAAAATGTTCATACCTGGCTCGTGTGATATCGGATTTTTGTGTTCAAACATGCGAATCGAAGCTAACAACGCTAGCTATTATATGGAACTAAAAAATCAAGATTTTGAGACTCAGGTCGAGCGATATGAAGAAATTAGCAATCTTGAGGAGGGAGTTGAGAGGAGCACTTGAGTATATTAAAATGTTTATACCTGGCTCGTGTGATATCGGATTTTTGTGTTCAAACATGCGAATCGAAGCTAACAATGCTAGCTATTATATGGAACTAAAAAATCAAGATTTTGAAACTCAGGTCGAGAGATATGAAGAAATTAGCAATCTTGAGGAGGGAGTTGAGAGGAGCCCTTGAGTACATTATTATGTTCATACCTGGCGCGTGTGATATCGGATTTTTGTGTTCAAACATGCGAATCGAAGCTAACAACACTAGCTATTCTATGGAACTAAAAAATCAAGATTTTGAAACTCAGGTCGAGAGATATGAAGAAATTAGCAATCTTGAGGAGGGAGTTGAGAGGAGCCCTTGAGTACATTATTATGTTCATACCTGGCGCGTGTGATATCGGATTTTTGTGTTCAAACATGCGAATCGAAGCTCACAACGCTAGCTATTCTATGGAAATAAAAAATCAAGATTTTGAAACTCAGGTCGAGAGATATGAAGAAATTAGCAATCTTGAGGAGGGAGTTGAGAGGAGCCCTTGAGTAAATTAAAATGTTCATACCTGGCTCGTGTGATATCGGATTTTTGTGTTCAAACATGCGAATCGAAGCTCACAACGCTAGCTATGATATGGTATTAAAAAATCATGATTTTGAAATTGAGGTCGAGAGACATGAAGAAATTAGCAATCTTGAGGAGGGAGTTGAGAGGAGCCCTTGAGTAAATTAAAATGTTCATACCTGGCTCGTGTGATATCGGATTTTTGTGTTCAAACATGTGAATCGCAGCTAACAACGCTAGCTATGACATGGTATTAAGAAATCAAGATTTTGAAACTCAGGTCGAGAGACATGACGAAATTACCTAATTTGAGGAGGGAGTTGAGACGACCTAGTAGGTAAATTAAAATGTTCATACCTGGCTCGTGTGATATCGGATTTTTGTGTTCAAACATGCGAATCAAAGCTAACAACGCTAGCTATGATATGGAACTAAAAAATCAAGATTTTGAAACTCAGGTCGAGAGACATGACGAAATTACCAAATTGGAGGAGGGAGTTGAGAGGAGCCCTTGAGTATATTAAAATGTTCATACCTGGCGTGTGTGATATCGGATTTTTGTGTTCAAACATGCGAATCAAAGCTAACAACGCTAGCTATGACATGGTATTAAAAAATCAAGATTTTGAAACTCAGGTCGAGAGATATGAAGAAATTAGCAATCTTGAGGAGGGAGTTGAGAGGAGCCCTTGAGTAAATGAAAATGTTCATACCTGGCTCGTGTGATATCGGATTTTTGTGTTCAAACATGCGAATCGAAGCTAAAAACGCTAGCTATGATATGGTATTCAAAAATCATGATTTCGAAATTGAGGTCGAGAGACATGAAGAAATTAGCAATCTTGAGGAGGGAGTTGAGAGGAGCCCTTGAGTACATTAAAATGTTCATACCTGGCGCGTGTGATATCGGATTTTTGTGTTCAAACATGCGAATCGAAGCTAACAACGGTAGCTATGATATGGAACTAAAAAATCAAGATTTTGAAACTCAGGTCGAGAGATATGAAGAAATTAGCAATCTTGAGGAGGGAGTTGAGAGGAGCCCTTGAGTACATTAAAATGTTCATACCTGGCGCGTGTGATATCGGATTTTTGTGTTCAAACATGCGAATCGAAGCTAACAATGCTAGCTATTATATGGAACTAAAAAATCAAGATTTTGAAACTCAGGTCGAGAGATATGAAGAAATTAGCAATCTTGAGGAGGGAGTTGAGAGGAGCCCTTGAGTACATTATTATGTTCATACCTGGCGCGTGTGATATCGGATTTTTGTGTTCAAACATGCGAATCGAAGCTAACAACGGTAGCTATTCTATGGAACTAAAAAATCAAGATTTTGAAACTTAGGTCGAGAGATATGAAGAAATTAGCAATCTTGAGGAGGGAGTTGAGAGGAGCCCTTGAGTACATTAAAATGTTCATACCTGGCGCGTGTGATATCGGATTTTTGTGTTCAAACATGCGAATCGTAGCTAACAACGGTAGCTATGATATGGAACTAAAAAATCAAGATTTTGAAACTCAGGTCGAGAGATATGAAGAAATTAGCAATCTTGAGGAGGGAGTTGAGAGGAGCCCTTGAGTACATTATTATGTTCATACCTGGCGCGTGTGATATCGGATTCAAAAATCATGATTTCGAAATTGAGGTCGAGAGACATGAAGAAATTAGCAATCTTGAGGAGGGAGTTGAGAGGAGCCCTTGAGTATATTAAAATGTTTATACCTGGCTCGTGTGATATCGGATTTTTGTGTTCAAACATGCGAATCGAAGCTAACAACGCTAGCTATGACATGGTATTAAAAAATCAAGAGTTTGAAACTCAGGTGGAGAGACATGACGAAATTACCTAATTTGAGGAGTGAGTTCGGAGGAGCCCTTGAGTACATTAAAATGTTCATACCTGGCTCGTGTGATATCGGATTTTTGTGTTCAAACATGCGAATCGAAGCTAACAATGCTAGCTATTATATGGAACTAAAAAATCAAGATTTTGAAACTCAGGTCGAGAGATATGAAGAAATTAGCAATCTTGAGGAGGGAGTTGAGAGGAGCCCTTGAGTACATTAAAATGTTCATACCTGGCGCGTGTGATATCGGATTTTTGTGTTCAAACATGCGAATCGAAGCTAACAATGCTAGCTATTATATGGAACTAAAAAATCAAGATTTTGAAACTCAGGTCGAGAGATATGAAGAAATTAGCAATCTTGAGGAGGGAGTTGAGAGGAGCCCTTGAGTACATTATTATGTTCATACCTGGCGCGTGTGATATCGGATTTTTGTGTTCAAACATGCGAATCGAAGCTAACAACACTAGCTATTCTATGGAACTAAAAAATCAAGATTTTGAAACTCAGGTCGAGAGATATGAAGAAATTAGCAATCTTGAGGAGGGAGTTGAGAGGAGCCCTTGAGTACATTATTATGTTCATACCTGGCGCGTGTGATATCGGATTTTTGTGTTCAAACATGCGAATCGAAGCTCACAACGCTAGCTATTCTATGGAACTAAAAAATCAAGATTTTGAAACTCAGGTCGAGAGATATGAAGAAATTAGCAATCTTGAGGAGGGAGTTGAGAGGAGCCCTTGAGTAGATTAAAATGTTCATACCTGGCTCGTGTGATATCGGATTTTTGTGTTCAAACATGCGAATCGAAGCTCACAACGCTAGCTATGATATGGTATTAAAAAATCATGATTTTGAAATTGAGGTCGAGAGACATGAAGAAATTAGCAATCTTGAGGAGGGAGTTGAGAGGAGCCCTTGAGTAAATTAAAATGTTCATACCTGGCTCGTGTGATATCGGATTTTTGTGTTCAAACATGTGAATCGCAGCTAACAACGCTAGCTATGACATGGTATTAAGAAATCAAGATTTTGAAACTCAGGTCGAGAGACATGACGAAATTACCTAATTTGAGGAGGGAGTTGAGACGACCTAGTAGGTAAATTAAAATGTTCATACCTGGCTCGTGTGATATCGGATTTTTGTGTTCAAACATGCGAATCAAAGCTAACAACGCTAGCTATGATATGGAACTAAAAAATCAAGATTTTGAAACTCAGGTCGAGAGACATGACGAAATTACCAAATTGGAGGAGGGAGTTGAGAGGAGCCCTTGAGTATATTAAAATGTTCATACCTGGCGTGTGTGATATCGGATTTTTGTGTTCAAACATGCGAATCAAAGCTAACAACGCTAGCTATGACATGGTATTAAAAAATCAAGATTTTGAAACTCAGGTCGAGAGATATGAAGAAATTAGCAATCTTGAGGAGGGAGTTGAGAGGAGCCCTTGAGTAAATGAAAATGTTCATACCTGGCTCGTGTGATATCGGATTTTTGTGTTCAAACATGCGAATCGAAGCTAAAAACGCTAGCTATGATATGGTATTCAAAAATCATGATTTCGAAATTGAGGTCGAGAGACATGAAGAAATTAGCAATCTTGAGGAGGGAGTTGAGAGGAGCCCTTGAGTACATTAAAATGTTCATACCTGGCGCGTGTGATATCGGATTTTTGTGTTCAAACATGCGAATCGAAGCTAACAACGGTAGCTATGATATGGAACTAAAAAATCAAGATTTTGAAACTCAGGTCGAGAGATATGAAGAAATTAGCAATCTTGAGGAGGGAGTTGAGAGGAGCCCTTGAGTATATTAAAATGTTTATACCTCGCTCGTGTGATATCGCATTTTTGTGTTCAAACATGCGAATCGAAGCTAACAATGCTAGCTATTATATGGAACTAAAAAATCAAGATTTTGAAACTCAGGTCGAGAGATATGAAGAAATTAGCAATCTTGAGGAGGGAGTTGAGAGGAGCCCTTGAGTAAATTAAAATGTTTATACCTGGCTCGTGTGATATCGGATTTTTGTGTTCAAACATGCGCATCGAAGCTAACAACGCTAGCTATGACATGGTATTAAAAAATCAAGAGTTTGAAACTCAGGTGGAGAGACATGACGAAATTACCTAATTTGAGGAGTGAGTTGAGAGGAGCCCTTGAGTACATTAAAATGTTCATACCTGGCTCGTGTGATATCGGATTTTTGTGTTCAAACATGCGAATCGAAGCTAACAATGCTAGCTATTATATGGACCTAAAAAATCAAGATTTTGAAACTCAGGTCGAGAGATATGAAGAAATTAGCAATCTTGAGGAGGGAGTTGAGAGGAGCCCTTGAGTACATTAAAATGTTCATACCTGGCGCGTGTGATATCGGATTTTTGTGTTCAAACATGCGAATCGAAGCTCACAACGCTAGCTATGATATGGTATTAAAAAATCATGATTTTGAAATTGAGGTCGAGAGACATGAAGAAATTAGCAATCTTGAGGAGGGAGTTGAGAGGAGCCCTTGAGTACATTAAAATGTTCATACCTGGCGCGTGTGATATCGGATTTTTGTGTTCAAACATGCGAATCGAAGCTAACAACGGTAGCTATGATATGGAACTAAAAAATCAAGATTTTGAAACTCAGGTCGAGAGATATGAAGAAATTAGCAATCTTGAGGAGGGAGTTGAGAGGAGCCCTTGAGTATATTAAAATGTTTATACCTCGCTCGTGTGATATCGCATTTTTGTGTTCAAACATGCGAATCGAAGCTAACAATGCTAGCTATTATATGGAACTAAAAAATCAAGATTTTGAAACTCAGGTCGAGAGATATGAAGAAATTAGCAATCTTGAGGAGGGAGTTGAGAGGAGCCCTTGAGTAAATTAAAATGTTTATACCTGGCTCGTGTGATATCGGATTTTTGTGTTCAAACATGCGCATCGAAGCTAACAACGCTAGCTATGACATGGTATTAAAAAATCAAGAGTTTGAAACTCAGGTGGAGAGACATGACGAAATTACCTAATTTGAGGAGTGAGTTGAGAGGAGCCCTTGAGTACATTAAAATGTTCATACCTGGCTCGTGTGATATCGGATTTTTGTGTTCAAACATGCGAATCGAAGCTAACAATGCTAGCTATTATATGGACCTAAAAAATCAAGATTTTGAAACTCAGGTCGAGAGATATGAAGAAATTAGCAATCTTGAGGAGGGAGTTGAGAGGAGCCCTTGAGTACATTAAAATGTTCATACCTGGCGCGTGTGATATCGGATTTTTGTGTTCAAACATGCGAATCGAAGCTCACAACGCTAGCTATGATATGGTATTAAAAAATCATGATTTTGAAATTGAGGTCGAGAGACATGAAGAAATTAGCAATCTTGAGGAGGGAGTTGAGAGGAGCCCTTGAGTACATTAAAATGTTCATACCTGGCGCGTGTGATATCGGATTTTTGTGTTCAAACATGCGAATCGAAGCTAACAACGCTAGCTATGACATGGTATTAAAAAATCAAGATTTTGAAACTCAGGTCGAGAGATATGAAGAAATTAGCAATCTTGAGGAGGGAGTTGGGAGGAGCCCTTGAGTAAATTAAAATGTTCATACCTGGCTCGTGTGATATCGGATTTTTGTGTTCAAACATGCGAATCGAAGCTCACAACGCTAGCTATGATATGGTATTAAAAAATCATGATTTTGAAATTGAGGTCGAGAGACATGAAGAAATTAGCAATCTTGAGGAGGAAGTTGAAAGGAGCCCTTCAGTAAATTAAAATGTTCATACCTGGCTCGTGTGATATCGGATTTTTGTGTTCAAACATGTGAACGCAGCTAACAAGGCTAGCTATGACATGGTATTAAGAAATCAAGATTTTGAAACTCAGGTCGAGAGATATTACGAAATTACCTACTTTGAGGAGGGAGTTGAGACGACCTAGTAGGTAAATTAAAATGTTCATACCTGGCTCGTGTGATATCGGATTTTTGTGTTCAAACATGCGAATCGAAGCTAACAACGCTAGCTATTATATGGAACTAAAAAAGCAAGATTTTGAGACTCAGGTCGAGAGATATGAAGAAATTAGCAATCTTGAGGAGGGAGTTGAGAGGAGCACTTGAGTATATTAAAATGTTTATACCTGGCTCGTGTGATATCGGATTTTTGTGTTCAAACATGCGAATCGAAGCTAACAACGCTAGCTATGACATGTTATTAAAAAATCAAGATTTTGAAACTCAGGTAGAGAGACATGACGAAATTACCTAATTTGAGGAGTGAGTTGAGAGGAGCCCTTGAGTACATTAAAATGTTCATACCTGGCTCGTGTGATATCGGATTTTTGTGTTCAAACATGCGAATCGAAGCTAACAATACTAGCTATTATATGGACCTAAAAAATCAAGATTTTGAAACTTAGGTCGAGAGATATGAAGAAATTAGCAATCTTGAGGAGGGAGTTGAGAGGAGCCCTTGAGTACATTAAAATGTTCATACCTGGCGCGTGTGATATCGGATTTTTGTGTTCAAACATGCGAATCGAAGCTAACAACGGTAGCTATGATATGGAACTAAAAAATCAAGATTTTGAAACTCAGGTCGAGAGATATGAAGAAATTAGCAATCTTGAGGAGGGAGTTGAGAGGAGCCCTTGAGTACATTATTATGTTCATACCTGGCGCGTGTGATATCGGATTCAAAAATCATGATTTCGAAATTGAGGTCGAGAGACATGAAGAAATTAGCAATCTTGAGGAGGGAGTTGAGAGGAGCCCTTGAGTATATTAAAATGTTTATACCTGGCTCGTGTGAGATCGGATTTTTGTGTTCAAACATGCGAATCGAAGCTAACAACGCTAGCTATGACATGGTATTAAAAAATCAAGAGTTTGAAACTCAGGTGGAGAGACATGACGAAATTACCTAATTTGAGGAGTGAGTTCGGAGGAGCCCTTGAGTACATTAAAATGTTCATACCTGGCTCGTGTGATATCGGATTTTTGTGTTCAAACATGCGAATCGAAGCTAACAATGCTAGCTATTATATGGAACTAAAAAATCAAGATTTTGAAACTCAGGTCGAGAGATATGAAGAAATTAGCAATCTTGAGGAGGGAGTTGAGAGGAGCCCTTGAGTACATTAAAATGTTCATACCTGGCGCGTGTGATATCGGATTTTTGTGTTCAAACATGCGAATCGAAGCTAACAATGCTAGCTATTATATGGAACTAAAAAATCAAGATTTTGAAACTCAGGTCGAGAGATATGAAGAAATTAGCAATCTTGAGGAGGGAGTTGAGAGGAGCCCTTGAGTACATTATTATGTTCATACCTGGCGCGTGTGATATCGGATTTTTGTGTTCAAACATGCGAATCGAAGCTAACAACACTAGCTATTCTATGGAACTAAAAAATCAAGATTTTGAAACTCAGGTCGAGAGATATGAAGAAATTAGCAATCTTGAGGAGGGAGTTGAGAGGAGCCCTTGAGTACATTATTATGTTCATACCTGGCGCGTGTGATATCGGATTTTTGTGTTCAAACATGCGAATCGAAGCTCACAACGCTAGCTATTCTATGGAACTAAAAAATCAAGATTTTGAAACTCAGGTCGAGAGATATGAAGAAATTAGCAATCTTGAGGAGGGAGTTGAGAGGAGCCCTTGAGTACATTAAAATGTTCATACCTGGCGCGTGTGATATCGGATTTTTGTGTTCAAACATGCGAATCGAAGCTAACAATGCTAGCTATTATATGGACCTAAAAAATCAAGATTTTGAAACTCAGGTCGAGAAATATGAAGAAATTAGCAATCTTGAGGAGGGAGTTGAGAGGAGCACTTGAGTATATTAAAATGTTTATACCTGGCTCGTGTGATATCGGATTTTTGTGTTCAAACATGCGAATCGAAGCTAACAATTCTAGCTATTATATGGAACTAAAAAATCAAGATTTTGAAACTCAGGTCGAGAGATATGAAGAAATTAGCAATCTTGAGGAGGGAGTTGAGAGGAGCCCTTGAGTACATTATTATGATCATACCTGGCGCGTGTGATATCGGATTTTTGTGTTCAAACATGCGAATCGAAGCTAACAACACTAGCTATTCTATGGAACTAAAAAATCAAGATTTTGAAACTTAGGTCGAGAGATATGAAGAAATTAGCAATCTTGAGGAGGGAGTTGAGAGGAGCCCTTGAGTACATTAAAATGTTCATACCTGGCGCGTGTGATATCGGATTTTTGTGTTCAAACATGCGAATCGAAGCTAACAACGGTAGCTATGATATGGAACTAAAAAATCAAGATTTTGAAACTCAGGTCGAGAGATATGAAGAAATTAGCAATCTTGAGGAGGGAGTTGAGAGGAGCCCTTGAGTACATTATTATGTTCATACCTGGCGCGTGTGATATCGGATTCAAAAATCATGATTTCGAAATTGAGGTCGAGAGACATGAAGAAATTAGCAATCTTGAGGAGGGAGTTGAGAGGAGCCCTTGAGTATATTAAAATGTTTATACCTGGCTCGTGTGATATCGGATTTTTGTGTTCAAACATGCGAATCGAAGCTAACAACGCTAGCTATGACATGGTATTAAAAAATCAAGAGTTTGAAACTCAGGTGGAGAGACATGACGAAATTACCTAATTTGAGGAGTGAGTTCGGAGGAGCCCTTGAGTACATTAAAATGTTCATACCTGGCTCGTGTGATATCGGATTTTTGTGTCCAAACATGCGAATCGAAGCTAACAATGCTAGCTATTATATGGAACTAAAAAATCAAGATTTTGAAACTCAGGTCGAGAGATATGAAGAAATTAGCAATCTTGAGGAGGGAGTTGAGAGGAGCCCTTGAGTACATTAAAATGTTCATACCTGGCGCGTGTGATATCGGATTTTTGTGTTCAAACATGCGAATCGAAGCTAACAATGCTAGCTATTATATGGAACTAAAAAATCAAGATTTTGAAACTCAGGTCGAGAGATATGAAGAAATTAGCAATCTTGAGGAGGGAGTTGAGAGGAGCCCTTGAGTACATTATTATGTTCATACCTGGCGCGTGTGATATCGGATTTTTGTGTTCAAACATGCGAATCGAAGCTAACAACACTAGCTATTCTATGGAACTAAAAAATCAAGATTTTGAAACTCAGGTCGAGAGATATGAAGAAATTAGCAATCTTGAGGAGGGAGTTGAGAGGAGCCCTTGAGTACATTATTATGTTCATACCTGGCGCGTGTGATATCGGATTTTTGTGTTCAAACATGCGAATCGAAGCTCACAACGCTAGCTATTCTATGGAACTAAAAAATCAAGATTTTGAAACTCAGGTCGAGAGATATGAAGAAATTAGCAATCTTGAGGAGGGAGTTGAGAGGAGCCCTTGAGTAAATTAAAATGTTCATACCTGGCTCGTGTGATATCGGATTTTTGTGTTCAAACATGCGAATCGAAGCTCACAACGCTAGCTATGATATGGTATTAAAAAATCATGATTTTGAAATTGAGGTCGAGAGACATGAAGAAATTAGCAATCTTGAGGAGGGAGTTGAGAGGAGCCCTTGAGTAAATTAAAATGTTCATACCTGGCTCGTGTGATATCGGATTTTTGTGTTCAAACATGTGAATCGCAGCTAACAACGCTAGCTATGACATGGTATTAAGAAATCAAGATTTTGAAACTCAGGTCGAGAGACATGACGAAATTACCTAATTTGAGGAGGGAGTTGAGACGACCTAGTAGGTAAATTAAAATGTTCATACCTGGCTCGTGTGATATCGGATTTTTGTGTTCAAACATGCGAATCAAAGCTAACAACGCTAGCTATGATATGGAACTAAAAAATCAAGATTTTGAAACTCAGGTCGAGAGACATGACGAAATTACCAAATTGGAGGAGGGAGTTGAGAGGAGCCCTTGAGTATATTAAAATGTTCATACCTGGCGTGTGTGATATCGGATTTTTGTGTTCAAACATGCGAATCAAAGCTAACAACGCTAGCTATGACATGGTATTAAAAAATCAAGATTTTGAAACTCAGGTCGAGAGATATGAAGAAATTAGCAATCTTGAGGAGGGAGTTGAGAGGAGCCCTTGAGTAAATGAAAATGTTCATACCTGGCTCGTGTGCTATCGGATTTTTGTGTTCAAACATGCGAATCGAAGCTAAAAACGCTAGCTATGATATGGTATTCAAAAATCATGATTTCGAAATTGAGGTCGAGAGACATGAAGAAA